>NC_064631.1:12017327-12320358 GCF_023864275.1 Schistocerca cancellata | reverse complement strand
TTTCTCCACTGTAGACTCGTTTGTGGTACACCAAAATACCAGCAACGGGACCTCCGTTTCTGTTGAGGTTCCCGTTCCATCGTCATCCAGACTTGTTTCGCCAGGTTGTGTTCTATTGCGCTGCATTGCTTTTTGGCACACACTTCCGACAACTCACCGTGGACTGTTGCAGCGTCTTTACCTTCAAAAGTCCTGAAATGAATTACCGCACCGCATTCCACTTTGTCACTGTACTTCAGTATTTCCTTTTCGATCTTCTGTTGGTGTGCTACGGTACCTGCACCCCACTTTGTCGCTATGCTGCATCACTTCCTTTTCGATTTTGTGATGGTGTGCTGTTGAATATTGACGAGCAGATTTCAGTGTCTACAAGAAACGTTAACTTGTACCTGCAAACAAACAAAACATTTTTTAGGTAACTATCGTAACCTAACGATTAAAGCTTGAGAACTATCCCTCGACCATGAACTTAGATGTAGCTGAAATAAGCTGATTCTCTGAAGTAATATAACAGACGACCTAAACACAAACCAACACCCATCCGTGAGTGTTATTGCAGAAATTTTGTCCGACAATAAAACAATCCATTATTTCCCGAACGTCTAGGAGGTTTGGATTGGAGCGTAAGTCACTTGCCTATACCTATTATAACATTCGTTCAGCTGTTTAAACAGTGAAGGAAGGCAGGAAATCGGTGATTCCCTTCCAAACAAGACATCCACGTGTTCGATTCAGGCGATTTAGGGGAGTAACGTGAAACCTACGCCTTAGCTGCTGGCAGTCTCTAATGGTCTCGACGTCGACGGGACATTAAACTCCACTCTTCCTTCCTTGGTGGCTGGACGTGGATCTGAACCACCGTTCTCACCAGTACTTGGCCAGTGCCTGTCTTAACCACTGCCTCAGCCGCCTTGCTCAGTGTCGGTGGAACAGTATGGTTAACTACCGTACTTTCTAACATACCTTCCATCCACACTTCTAAAGGATTCCTCGGAGAGACGCTTCACTCACACGGAGAGGTCCCCGGTGGTGCGGTTGACGTTTTGAAAGCAAATATATCGTGATGTACGTTAAGATTCAAGGCATGACACTCTGGTGCGCCCTCATCTGCGAGTAACTGGAAAAAGGAAATCGGAATTTTGCCTGATGCGCAGAAATATTAAGAAAGTTGATGTCTGCTTTCTGTTTGCGTGGTGTAATGGATGGGAAAATAGCTTCATATGCAAAAGGTTGTGGGTTTGAATTAGGTCAGATACAGTAAATTTTCTTTATTTTTAAATCTTTATCGAAATGATTTTGATCATTATTTTTATTCAATTAATTGGTTTGAAGATATTTTTTATTTCTATTTCATTGTCACATTATTTTAATCACTGTATAAATTTCTTTCCTTTGTTTCATTTTTTCTTTAATTTTATGATTCCTTTCAACATCAGAATTTTTGTGAATATGAATTTAATTATATTTCTCTATAATAACATTCAAATCATTGAAAATTCTGCTCTATCAATGAATAAACGAAAGACCAAATAGTCTCATTACATTGACTGTGCAGTGGTGTAAAAATGAATTTTTCGTTACCGAATGTGGAAGTTCCTTGCATGGCAATCGTCGTACAAACACTTAAAACATAACCTAAATACTTGTTGCACTATGGGAAAAGCAACTCAGACGAAGATTTAGGCGAATGAGGGGTTTAAAAGTACAACCAAATTCAAACAAAACGAGAGGAAGATATAATGAAAGCAATAATGTAGACGGGAGAAAAGGTGATAAAACATAATAAATTAAATCGAGATTACTATACAGAATTAATTAACAACATAATAACAAAGATTTTAAGTGGAAAAAGGATGATAGGATGAAAAAGTGAGACGAAGTGTAGAAGCGGATATTATGATTAAAATGATTTGACAAAGGAATGGAAATAGAAAAAATTACATTTAAATCAAGTAATTGAATAAAAATGATGATCAATATCATTTCGATAAAGATTTAAAAGTAAAAAGAAATTGTTGCGATTAAAGAGACTGGAACCCATAACCTGCTGAACACGAGGCTGCTTCTCCAATTCATCACGCAATCAAACTACTTGGTGTGACTTATTTAATGCTGTTGCGCATTACACAAAACCCCGAATTTATTTTCGTCAATTGAATGCTCATCCTGGTGAATGGCTGAAGTGTGTGACACCTAGAGTTTTTACCTACATCACCGTAAGGATGGTTTAAAAAAGCCAATCTCACCGCTGCGGACTTCTTCTTCTTAGCCCAGTCACGGTGTATGTTGCAGAGTGGTGCCTCATTCCAGTTCTGTGACATTTGTCGGCTCAGTATGGTCCCAATCTCCAGTGCAATCCGCAGTAGATGGCCTTTTTTTATCAGCGACCATTCTGTTCTGCTGATTTTGCGGCAGAAAAAAGTAATAAAGGAAGATCAGAGAAGGACATTTGATAGTCACCTGCAAATTTTCCTGAATATGATTTCAGTAAAACATTAATGTTGTTGATAGGCCAGAAAACATGTAACTATTAATAATCTCGTCTCTTGCTCTTTCCTCGAACATCCGACTGTAACATAGTTTTTATGCAACAACATTGCATAGAAATGTAACAAACTTCGAAAACCTTGCGAGAAAGAAATGAGAAACTGAAGATCGTAAATGCGGTGCTTCCGTTTCACTGCACCCGAAAAATATAGCGTCCTGGATCCGGTACTGTACTACGAGAATCCGTTGCTCAGGACGCAGTCGTACGAGAGATAAACTGTTTGCGATTGATGATAAATCACATATCACCGTGAGGACCGTGCATCCTGAGGTGTTCGCCTGTCTACGGTTCTGTGTAACGCAGAGGCAGCCGCTACGTACAGTGTCTGAATTATGGGGACGACACACGTCCTTGTTCGTGCTCGTGCAGAGCCACCTCAAGACGCATCGCAGACTGTCCTGAAGCTTCGCCCACTCAATCATCTCCTTCCCTTCTGCAGCAACACGGCTGGCAGAAAGTGTGTGGTCTCGGGAATGTCTTCCATACAGTCCGAATAATGACTCGAGAACGGCAGTTTTTGCACGGTACTGGACTGTTAATTCATGAGAACATCACGATACATTGAAAAATACGTGCTGTTATTCGACTGGAACTAGATTCGGTTTAACAGTGTGTTATCGCGCTTCGAGCAGCGTTCCTAATTTACAGGGTGAGTCACTAACTATAGCCACCTAGAATAACTCCGAAATTATGATACTAGTTTCAAAGT
Source organism: Schistocerca cancellata (assembly GCF_023864275.1). Lineage (NCBI taxonomy): Eukaryota > Metazoa > Arthropoda > Insecta > Orthoptera > Acrididae > Schistocerca > Schistocerca cancellata. The sequence goes on along the minus strand of NC_064631.1, from coordinate 12,317,101 downwards.
TAGGCGGGTGATGGAGCCCCTTAGGGAAGTAGCGGGAAGGTCGGGGAAGAAGGCCAGTGTTCACTCTGTCTGCTTGCCGGGGGGTCTCATCCGAGATGTGGAGGAGGCCCTACCGGCGGCGATAGAGAGCACTGGGTGCACCCGACTGCAAATTGTTGCTCATGTCGGCACCAATGACTCATGCCGTTTGGGTTCAGAGGTCATCCTCAGTTCGTACAGGCTGTTGGCGGATTTGGTGAAGGCGGAAAGCCTCGCTCGCGGGGTGAAATTAGAGCTAACTATTTGTAGTATCGTTCCCAGCACCGATCCGGTCCTCTCAGACGATTCTGCGGAGATCGGGGGTGCAAATTTCTCGACCTCCGCTATCGGGTGGAGAAATGTAGGGTCCACCTGAATAGGTCAGACGTGCACTACACGCAGGAAGAGGCTACAAGGGTAGCGGAGTACGTGTGGAGTGCACATGGAGGTTTTTTAGGTTAGAGAATCCCCTCCCTAGGCCCGACAAGACGCCTCCTGAGACGCGGCAAGGTAGGAGTAGGCAAAATGCAACAGGGAATAACAATATTAATGTGCTAATAGTAAACTGCAGGAGCGTTTACGGAATCCCAGAACTGCTCTCATTAATAAACGGTCACAACGCCCATATAGTACTAGGGACGGAAAGTTGGCTGAAACCAGACGTAAACAGTAATGAAATCCTAAACTCAGATTGGAATGTATACCGCAGAGACAGGCTCGACAGTGAAGGGGGAGGCGTGTTTATAGTGATAAGAAGTGCAATAGTATCGAAGGAAATTGACGGAGATCCGAAATGTGAAATGATTTGGGTGAACGTCACGGTAAAAGCAGGCTCAGACATGGTAATTGGATGTCTCTATAGGCCCCTGGCTCAGCAGCTGTTGTGGCTGAGTACCTGAAGGATAATTTGGAAAATATTTCGAGTAGATTTCCCCACCATGTTATAGTTCTGGGTGGAGATTTTAATTTGCCGGATGGAGACTCAGACGTTCATAACGGGTAGCAGGGACAAAGAATCCAGTGAAATTTTTTTAAGTGCTTTATCTGAAAACTACCTTGAGCAGTTAAACAGAGAACCGACTCGTGGCGATAACATATTAGACCTTCTGGTGACAAACAGACCCGAACTCTTTGAAAAAGTTAACGCGGAACAGGGAATCAGCGATCATAAAGCGGTTACGGCATCGATGATTTCAGCCGTAAATAGGAATATTAAAAAGGGTAGGAAGATTTTTCTGTTTAGAAAAAGTGACAAAAAGCAGATTTCAGCGTACCTGTGGCTCAACACAAAAGTTTTGTCCCAAGTACAGATAGTGTTGAGGATCAGTGGACAAAGTTCAAAACAGCCGTACATAATGCGTTAGATGAGTATGTGCCAAGCAAGATCGTAAGAGATGGAAAAGAGCCACCGTGGTACAACAACCGAGTTAGAAAACTGTTGCAGAAGCAAAGGGAACTTCACAGCAAACATAAACATAGCCAAAGCCTTGCAGACAAACAAAAATTACGCGAAGCGAAATGTAGTGTGAGGAGGGCTATGCGAGAGGCGTTCAATGAATTCGAAAGTAAAGTTCTATGTACTGACTTGGCAGAAAATCCTAACAAATTTTGGTCTTATGTCAAAGCGGTAGGTGGATCAAACCAAAATGTCCAGACACTCTGTGACCAAAATGGTACTGAAACAGAGGATGACAGACTAAAGGCCGAAATACTAAATGCCTTTTTCCAAAGTTGTTTCACAGAGGAAGATTGCACTGTAGTTCCTTCTCTAGATTGTCGCACAGATGACAAAATGGTAGATATCGAAATAGACCACAGAGGGGTAGAGAAACAATTAAAATCGCTCAAAAGAGGAAAGTCCTCTGGACCTGATGGGATACCAGTTCAATTTTACACAGAGTACGCGAAGGAACTTGCCCCCCTTCTTGCAGCGGTGTACCGTAGGTCTCTAGAAGAGTGTAGCGTTCCAAAGGATTGGTAAAGGGCACAGGTCATCCCCGTTTTCAAGAAGGGACGTCGAACAGACCTATATCTCTAACGTCGATCAGTTGTAGAATTTTGGAACACGTATTGTGTAGATTACAACTGAAGAAACTGCAAAAAGGTGGGAATTTAAGGAGATGGGACCTGGATAAAGTGAAAGAACCAGAGTTTTTACAGAGTTTCAGGGACAGCATAAGGGAACAATTGACAGGAATGGGAGAAAGAAATACAGTAGAAGAAGAATGGGTAGCTTCGAGGGATGAAGTAGTGAAGGCAGCAGAGGATCATGTAGGTAAAAAGACGAGGGCTAGTAGAAATCCTTGGGTAACAGAAGAAATATTGAATTTAATTGATGAAAGGAGAAAATATAAAAATGCAGTAAATGAAGCAGGCAAAAAGGAATACAAACGTCTCAAAAATGAGATGGACAGGAAGTGCAAAATGGCTAAGAAGGGTGGCTAGAGAACAAATGTAAGGATGTAGAGGCTTATCTCACTAGGGGTAAGATAGATACTGCCTACAGGAAAATTAAAGAGACCTTTGGAGATAAGAGAACCACTTGTATGAACATCAAGAGCTCAGATGAAAACCCAGTTCTAAGCAAAGAAGGGAAAGCAGAAAGGTGGAAGGAGTACATAGAGGGTCTATACAAGGGCGATGTACTTGAGGACAATATTATGGAAATGGAAGAGGATGTAGATGAAGATGAAATGGGAGATATGATACTGCGTGAGGAGTTTGACAGAGCACTGAAAGACCTGAGTCGAAACAAGGTCCCTGGAGTAGACAACATTCCATTGGAACTACTGACGGCCTTGGGAGAGCCAGTCCTGACAAAACTCTACTATCTGGTGAGCAAGATGTATGAAACAGGCGAAATACCCTCAGACTTCAAGAAGAATATAATAATTCCAATCCCAAAGAAAGCAGGTGTTGACACATGTGAAAATTACCGAACAATTAGTTTAATAAGCCACAGCTGCAAAATACTAACACGAATTCTTTACAGACGAATGGAAAAACTAGTAGAAGCCGACCTCGGGAAAGATCAGTTTGGATTACGTAGAAATACTGGAACACGTGAGGCAATACTGACCTTACGACTTATCTTAGAAGAAAGATTAAGAAATGGCAAACCTACGTTTCTAGCATTTGTAGACTTAGAGAAAGCTTTTGACAATGTTGACTGGAATACTCTCTTTCAAATTCTAAAGGTGGCAGGGGTAAAATACAGGGAGCGAAAGGCTATTTACAATTTGTACAGAAACCAGATTGCAGTTATAAGAGTCGAGGGACATGAAAGGGAAGCAGTGGTTGGGAAGGGAGTAAGACAGGGTTGTAGCCTCTCCCCGATGTTATTCAATCTGTATATTGACAAGCAGTAAAGGAAACAAAAGAAAAATTTGGAGTAGGTATTAAAATCCATGGAGAAGAAATAAAAACTTTGAGGTTCGCCGATGACATTGTAATTCTGACAGAGACAGCAAAGGACTTGGAAGAGCAGTTGAACGGAATGGATGGTGTCTTGGAGGATATAAGATGAACATCAACAAAAGCAAAACGCGGAAAATGGAATAAGTCGGGTGATGCTGAGGGTATTAGATTAGGAAATGAGAAACTTAAAGTAGTAAAGGAGTTTTGCTATTTGGGGAGCAGAATAACTGATGATAGTTGAAGTAGAGAGGATATAAAGTGTATACTGGCAATGGCAAGGAAAGCGTTTCTGAAGAAGAGAAATTTGTTAACATCGAGTATAGATTTAAGTGTCAGGAAGTAATTTCTGAAAGTATTTGTATGGAGTGTAGGCATGTATGGAAGTGAAACATGGACGGTAAATAGTTTGGACAAGAAGAGAATAGAAGCTTTCGAAATGTGGTACTACAGAAGAATGCTGAAGATTAGATGGGTAGATCACATAACTAATGAGGAAGTATTGAATAGGATTGGGGAGAAGAGAAGTTTGTGGCACAACTTGACCAGAAGAAGGGATCGGTTGGTAGGAGATGTTCTGAGGCATCAAGGGATCACCAATTTAGTATTGGAGGGCAGCGTGAAGGGTAAAAATCATCGGGGGAGACCAAGAGATGAATAAACTAAGCAGATTGAGAAGTATGTAGGTTGCAGTAGGTACTGGGAGATGAAGAAGCTTGCACAGGATAGAGTAGCATGGAGAGCTGCATCAAACCAGTCTCAGGACTGAAGACCACAACAACAACAACATTGTGTTCGAGTATAATGACTTTTCTGTAGACTAGAAATCTACGCTGTAGGAATCAGCCTGGGTTTCGAAAAAGACGGTCATGTGAAATCCAGCTCGCGCTATTCGTCCACGAGACTCAGAGGGCCATAGACACGGGTTCACAGGTAGATGCCGTGTTTCTTGACTTCCGCAAGGCGTTCGATGCAGTTCCCCACAGTCGTTTAATGAACAAAGTAAGAGCATATGGACTATCAGACCAATTGTGTGATTGGATTGAGGAGTTCCTAGATAACAGGACGCAGCATGTCATTCTCAATGGAGAGAAGTCCTCCGAAGTAAGAGTGATTTCAGGTGTGCCGCAGGGGAGTGTCATAGGACCGTTGCTATTCACAATATACATAAATGACCTGGTGGATGACATCGGAAGTTCACTGAAGCTTTTTGCAGATGATGCTGTGGTGTATCGAGAGGTTGTAACAATGGAAAATTGTACTGAAAAACAGGAGGTTCTGCAGCGAATTGACGCATGGTGCAGGGAATGGCAATTGAATCTCAATGTAGACAAGTGTAATGTGCTGCGAATACACAGAAAGATAGATCCTTTATCATTTAGCTACAAAATAGCAGGTCAGCAACTGGAAGCAGTTAATACCATAAATTATCTGGGAGTACGCATTAGGACTGATTTAAAATGGAATGATCATATAATGTTGATCGTCGGTAAAGCAGATGCCAGACTGAGATTCATTGGAAGAATCCTAAGGAAATGCAATCCGAAAACAAAGGAAGTAGGTTACAGTACGCTTGTTCGCCCACTGCTTGAATACTGCTCAGCAGTGTGGGATCCGTACCAGATAAGGTTGATAGAAGATATAGAGAAGATCCAACGGAGAGCAGCGCGCTTCGTTACAGGATCATTTAGTAATCGCGAAAGCGTTACGGAGATGATAGATAAACTCCAGTGGAAGACTCTGCAGGAGAGACGCTCAGTAGCTCGGTACGGGCTTTTGTCAAAGTTTCGAGAACGTACCTTCACCGAAGAGTCAAGCAGTATATTGCTCCCTCCTACGTATATCTCGCGAAGAGACCATGAGGATAAAATCAGAGAGATTAGAGCCCACACAGAGGCATACCGACAATGCTTCTTTCCACGAACAATACGAGACTGGAATAGAAGGGAGAACCGATAGAGGTACTCAAGGTACCCTCCGCCACACACCGTGAGGTGGCTTGCGGAGTATGGAAAAAAAAAATTGTGTGACAAATCTTGCATGGGACAACGGGGGCCGTAATATGACGTTGCCTTTTTGTTGCTAGGTGGGGTCGCGTCAGAGATACGGTCTACTTTGTTTTTTAAATGAGATGTTATTGTATGGTACTTTTTTCTGATAGCGGGTATCGAGACGAATCCAATGTTGTGTAACAGTAAGGTCTTTGAAGGCCAACGAAGGTCAAAACGGTGGGTGAAAGTCCATTTACAGAAGGTATTCGAAGTGATGACCATTGGTATCAATGCAGTGCTGGAACCTGCTTATCATAGATTGAGTGGTATGCCTTATCACTTTGGCACTTACCGAAGCACATGGTCTGACAATTCTCTTTCATATATCGTGCAAATAGCAAATATTCGCCGAATACGGCTTATCCATCTAATGTGAAATTGACATGTAAACACCACTCGACGGTTTCGCAATACAACACTAGTAGGTTCAAATGGCTCTGAGCAGTATGGGCCTTAACATCTAACTAACCTAAGGACATCACATACATCCGTGCCCGAGGCAGGATTCGAACCTGCGACCGTAGCGGTCGAGCGGTTCCCGACTGAAGCACCTAGAACCGCTCGGCCACACCGGCCGGCACACTAATAGGAACGGTAAGACTAGTATCGTCGAATCAAGCCAATGTGAATAATGTATTCCTTTGAAGAACAAGTCTATATGCTTCTCATTTACGGAGAATTTCAACGAAATTCAGTTAGAGCTAGAGACTTATACTCTGAAAGATATCCTCGACGTACTCGCCCTACACGTCTTACATTTAAATATGTGTATGATAAATTAAGAACAACTGTATCTTCAACGCACTGGAAACATGTCCGGCAAAGGAAAGTCATTAACGAGAAAACGGAAATCGGTACTCTTGCCACTGTGGTTTGAGATCCTTGCATTAGTTCGCGTCAAATCGCAAGGGAATCTGGCATGAGCCAGAATAGTGTTGTTCGTGTTCTGCATCGCCCTAAATATCATCCTTACCATATCAGTCTCCATTAAGAATTAATCGGTACGGATCTTATACGTCGCATTAAATTCTGCTGATGGGCTCAACTTCAGATTCAGAGGGATGACACATTTATTAATTTGCTTTTAATTACTGACAAGGCTACATTCACGAACCATGGAAATGTTAATATCCATAACATGCATTATTGGGCAACTGAAAATCAATACTGGCTGCAAAAAGTTGCACACGAAAAACCGTGGTCGGTGATTGTATGCTGTAGGATTCTCAAGGACAGAATCATACGCCCCTATTTCATCTAAGGAAATCTTAATGGTAGGAAGTACATCACATTACTGCACGAAACATTAGTATGTTATTGGAAGAAATACCTTTAGGAACAAGGAACAGCATGTTGTATCAACATGATGGGTTTCAGGCAGATTTCTCGCTAATGGCTAGAAATGAGTTGTAGAGACAATTCCCATATCGTTGGATTGGATGCGGAAAAGTTTTGTCGTGGCCGCGTCTTCCACTAGACTTGACGGATCTGGATTTTTTCTTGTGGGGATTCTTAAAAGACATTGTTTATAAAGACGTTCGAAATACACCTGAAGATATGCGAGAGAGAAATGTCAGAGAATCTGATTCGATAAGTGCCGATGTGATAAGGAATACCACTCAGTCCATGATTGCAGCACTACATTGATACCAATGGTCATCACTTCGAACACTTTCTGTAAATGGATGTTCATGCCACCTTTTTGACCTTCGTTGACCTTCAAAGACCTTACTGTTACACACCATTGGATTCGTCTCGATAGCCGCTATCAGAAAAAGTACCAAACTTATGCATCTCATTAGAAAAAAAAGTTGACCTTCATATCTCTGAGGCGACACCACCTACCAACAAAAAAACCAACGTCATATTACGAGCCCCGTTGTCCCATGCAACTTCTGCCCCACATACGTTTCAGCTACTATCACACTTTCGGCGTTATTTTATGTGGTATTAGCTAGTGACTCATCCTGCAGTGCTGTCGTGAGTAGCTTGATTTAAATATATCCGTTTACCGTAAAATACTCAGTGTCACTCCTGAATTATCAAGCCATAAAAATTGGGAAAGAGAGAAGCAGTGAATAATACTCTAAGAGTGAAGATCTTTATTGTTTGTTTTAGCATTACACTATTTCTGTATATTATACTTGTTAATTACGCACTTCTTCACTTTGTTACGTTGTAAGTTTCCCACTATGTGTTTCTGTACGAAATTTAGCCCAAATTTACCTTCCAGTCTATAAAACATCTACATTTCACCGAAACTATGTACCTACACACAGTTATCCAAATTAAACTGTTATGCTAACCGTTGACCAAACAAAATCTAAGTTGATCTAAACAGTAATTGATTTGAATACAGCTTGATTTTACATTAAATGCGCAACTGAAATAAAACGGTTATCTGTCCTCAATCAAAATTTCCACTTTCCTCCTGTTCTGACAACATTGTTGCGGATTTCTCGAAAGCACAACAGCAAACACCAAGCACGCAGCGTCTAAGCTAGATTTATATTTGCAAATATAATTTCCAAACAATATTTAAACTGCTGCATACAAATGGTGCCATATGGTAATTCGTAATGATAAAGCTCCTTTATGTAGTAAGATGTGGAGAGTAAGTATCCCTATACAATGATATTCGAAAGTCGCGCGGGATTAGTCCATCGGTCTGGGGCGCTGCAGTCATGGACTGTGCGGCTGGTCCCGGCGGAGGTTCGAGTCTTCCCTCGGACATGGGTGTGTGTGTCCTTAGGAAATTTGGGTTAAGTAGTGTGTAAGCTTAGGGACTGATAAACTTATCAGTTAAGTCCCATAAGATTTCACACACATTTGAACATTTTTTTTATATTCCAAAATAACTATTTTAGAATGAAGAATGTACCAAACAAGGCAGAGTAAAACTTCTCGTGATCTTTGCACATAACATTGGTCTTAACAGTACTATGCCTAACAAAGTGAACAATGATTTACAAAAGGTTCAATGTTAACAGAGAATTTTTACAGAAATCGAACAGCTTAATTAGTTGATATGTTAACGCATGACTCAGAGAAGTGAGGCGGTCTTCCTCAGAGCTCTGAGCAAGTGAACAGAGTTTATTAGCTGTCAACAGTCATTCCGACAAACTAGCTACGCAGTGTTGCAGTCTTACCTAACAACATTTTCTCTTAAAAAAGTTATAATTTAAAATTTATATTCTTTTTGCGTGTCAATATATACATCACATTCATCCACACTTCAACTAAGAATGTATCACACTGTGCAGAGGCAAAGACTGTGCCACGTCAAAACGAAAGTTTGTTTAACAGCAGCAAGACTTGCTCTCTCTTCGATGTGCATATCCGTAACTTACATAAAATAAAAATTAAGTGCCTACCATACAATATCACAGAACTAATAACTGAACAACGCATCCTAGGGACGTACTGCGTGCTATATATACCAACTTGTACAATAGATTGTTGCTCATGAGCGTAATCGTCTTGTTGCGATATCTTGAGCCTTCGTGATGTGAGACGAGTGTATAGTGGAGCAACTAAACTAACTTACTGTCTTAAGAAATAAGTACGCTACCACGATACAGAAATATTTAAATACTTCGGCATTATTATGTACAGTTGTTATTTCTGCCAAAATTAGCCTTGAGAATTTTTATTTTTCCAAAGAAATATTTAAAGAATTTCAGCTCTCTGAGGTGTTTCGTGGTTGATCTGACAAGTGAACGTCGCGCCGATCCTGTACTTTTGGTGACGTTGTCCTTCGAGTTTAAATAGTCATTTGTCTTATTACTTAGACTTATTACTTAGACTAACCACGAGATATTTCACGTATGAAAGATCAGGTCTGAGATGGAGGAGTGTTTCATTAATACTGGAGAGCTGTACATGACTGGAAAATTATTACTTTCTGGAGCACGATCGCAAATTTAAACGGAGCACACCTTGAAATTAGTAAAATTGAAGACGGTCTGTGTTTATAAATTGACATACCTGAATGACTATATCCCATAGTAATTTATACCATTTCGTACTAATCGAATCAGTTAAACTTAATTATATCAGTTTCAGTTAACTATATTTTTAGGGAGGTATTTACGACACGACTCTTCAAGCTTTTGTTTTTGTCTGAATCAAAGCTTACTTTGCAGGTATTTGCTGAAGAGGTAACGGTATTTATATTTTCACTGTGTGCCTGCTCACCGAATTTTCACAGATTTACAGCTGACAGTTTTTCCCCCGAAGATTATGGTTTAGTCCTGCATCTGACATGAGCGATAAAGAAGTGACTGCCGAAAGCTATTATGGCCTGAAATGGAAAGTGTGTCTGCAGTGAAGCTTCCATTAACTCTAAGTTAATGGACTTCTGCAGATTAAAGTGCTGTGACCAGTTTTCACACAAGAGCCGCATCTCGTACGTGATCCGAATGGGTAAATATGTAAACCGTGGACAGTGGCAGCAGCAGTAATTTTCTGTACCCGACTGCATGCATCGCACACAATTTTATTTCATGATAGGATGGAGGTAGTGTCAGACATTAATTGCGCTTAATCTCTGTGTGTAAAATGAAATGTCCTGACTGACTGACTCATCATTGCCACGCCTAAATTGCTGAGGATAGAAACTTGAAACTGGGAGAGTCTGTTGATCTGATACTGTAGATAAGTTTTCGGGCGCGCAGTGCAAAATATGTCCTCTGATGGCATGATTATGACGGTCGTAGGCCAGCTACACAGCTCTTCAAATTGTTTCTGTTTTATAAATCACTCACTATGAGCCAATTTCAGCATAATGTCACTATCAGGCGCTCCGTGTAACTATGACCAGAAAAATTACAATACATTCGTTAACTGTTTTCACCTTACACGTAATATTGTTACTGCCATGTCCTGTCTATTTTAGAATTATTATTTCCTCCTTAGATGTCCCCTGGAAACATATATCTCACTTGAGTCAGTTCAAAAAACTATGTGCTGCGACAATTTGTTAGTATGGGTTGCCCACATCAGGAGCAATCACACATATGCCGTGAGGGATATTACGAGTAAAATTACAGGGCACACAGGTACACTGAATGAATTGAACGATTAACTTACACGGGTGGCTGTCCTGGCGAAGGCGTTTGTTGCTGCTACCGCTGCTAATGCTGTCATTGGAATTTGAGTGCTCCATCCAAACCATCCGCACCATTTAAAAAAAAAAAAAAGAAAAAAAAGAAAGACTGATGCAGGAACACACAAGCAAACACACAGGCGAACTGACGATGGCAGTATGGGAGTGGCTGCATCATGACGAGGGTTTGTATAACCTCTACCCCCTCCACCTACCATTTCGCCCAGGAAGCCAATACGATTGCACAATTCCTCCCCACCTGCTAATGAATGTTGGTCGAGCGTGAAGGACAAGTTGTTGTTTCCAGAATGAGATTTTCACTCTGCAGCGGAGTGTGCGCTGATATTAAACTTCCTGGCAGATTAAAACTGTATGCCGGACCGAGACTCGACCTCGGGACGAGGTACTGGCAGAAGTAAAGCTGTGAGGGCTGGGCGTGAGTCGTGCTTGGGTAGCTCAGTTGATAGAGCACTTGCCCGCCAAAGGCAGGTCCCGAGTTCGCGTGTCGGTCCGGCAAACAGTTTTAATCTGCCAGGAAATTTCAAGTTGGTGTTTGTCTGACAGCCACAGATTTGACGCACTATTGAATATAAGTTTTGGCGCGCTCTGGAAATACCCACCTGTTCCACTGATCCGCTGTTTGTGCTGGACGCGCTTGTCGACCCGGCTGGGGAGTCTTCCAGTTTCCGAATCGCTCTGTAGTGAGCTGCGGCCGCTGACGGACACCTCGCTTCGCGGGTCAAAATGGCTCTGAGCACTATGCGACTTAACTTCTGAGGTCATCAGTCTCCTAGAACTTAGAACTAATTAAACCTAAGGACATCACACACATCCATGCTCGAGGCAGGATTCGAACCTGCGACCGTAGCGGTCTTCGCGGGTCGCACATTAAGGCACTGCCCCGTGTAGCCAATTAGTGTAGTAGCGTATTTAACGATATTTTTAAATGATGTAGGATCGTCTTTAGAGTTTAGACGCGATGAATTTTCGCTGATTTGTTTATTTTTTTTTTTTTCTTTATTGTGCTGTCAGCAGCACAATCCGCCGCTCTTCAGCCGAGTGACACGACAACTAAAACAAGAATAAACTAATACATACATAAGGAGATAAAAAAGGGGAACATAAAACAGAGTAAGGGGAGAAAATGGAGGTAAAAAGACGCTGACATGTAGACGTTCATTGGGGACAGTTAAAAATGTCAGCAGCAAGTTAAAAAACACAGTTGGCGATTCTTAAGACACAGAGAAGACACTGGATGCGCATGCACAGTTTAAAAGTTGGCCACAGTATTAAAAACACTCCGAAACAACACACTTAAAACCCACTTGGAGCACACACGACGAAGAATAAAACTACCAGGTGGGACCTGTCGAGGGAAAGGTCAGAGAGGATGGAAAAGGAGGGGAGAGCGCGCTGATTTATTTTACCCTCAGTTTATAAACAATATTCCCGCGCAATGTATTTTCGAGTGTATTTGCATTCACTTACCTTTTCGCGATGTATTTAGGTTCCCCGTGCACCTGGCAAGACTGCTATGCTGGCGAGCAGCGACAGGAAGTTGCAACCAGAACAAATCACTTGAGAAGGCCGCCACGCATTCCAAAATGCCCGGTCGTGGCTGGGTGGACTGCAACTTCCATCACAGGATATAATAGTGCAGAGTCTTGTGTGCAAGTGTATTTGAGACAAATTGTTTAATGTGACAGTTGCAAGTGTATTGACGCATGAAACACTTCACCTAATTTGTGTATGTGTGGAAACGGGACGGCTGGATGTGCAACAGTCGACAGCTGTCGAAGGAATACACGAGGCCGCCGTCATGTGGCGCAGCCCAGTGAATGGCACGCACTTCGCGTTTGAGAGATTCTTAGTAGAGTAATTATGTGCTTTGAATTACGTTCAAGGTATTCCTTGTGTGGTCGGAATAAAGGAAACAGCGATCGATTTAAATACTTTTCTGGATGTATTTTGCAAGACCTGTATCATCCCAAACAGCAAAGAATGATGAGTAAGAGAGAAAATTGAATTTTTTGAAAATAAAAAGTACATATTTTGCTGCGTAATTGAATTTCCTCTCAGGAAATCTCTCCTCTCCAGCACAAAACTGTAAATTTCCAAGCGCGGAGTTAGAAGTGGATTGCGGGGAGATTTGGCAGAGGGGCGATGGTGTGATTAATTGATCAATTTAATTAATTAGTCAATCAAATTGATAGAGTGCAAGGTGGCTATTCGAATAACTTAAGCCTGAAAGTTTACTTCTGTTGGCGAGGGGGAGGCGGGAGGTTTGGAGGTTTCCAGAAAAGTGATGATGAGTAGGAGGGGAAGGGGGAGACTTTGGAGGGTTTCTCACAGGGAACCTCCCCATCGCACCCCCCTCAGATTTAGTTATAAGCTGGCACAGTGGATAGGCCTTGAAAAACTGGACACAGATCCATTGAGAAAACAGGAAGAAGTTGTGTGGAACTATGAAAAAAATTAGTAAAATATACAAACTGAGTAGTCCATGCGCAACATATGCAACATCAAGGAGACTGTAGCATAAGGAGTGTCGTGGTCCCGTGGTTAGCGTGAGTAGGTGCGGAGCGAGAGGTCCTTGGTTCAAGTCTTTCCTCGACTGAAAATTTTACTTTCTTTATTTTCGCAAAGTTATGATCTGTCCGTTCGTTCATTGACGTCTCTGTTCACTGTAAGAAGTTTAGTGTCTGTGTTTTGCGACCGCACCGCAAAACCGTGCGTTTAGTAGACGAAAGGACGTGCCTCTCCAATGGGAACCGAAAACATTTGATCGCAAGGTCATAGTTCAACCGATTCCTCCACAGGAAAACATCTGATATATTCTATACAACACTGGTGACGGCATGTGCGTCAAATGACAGGAATATGTTGTCGACCCACCTAACTTGTTCACTTAGCGAATGGGTAAAAAGAATCTTCTACCTTGCCCGATTTAGGTTTTCTTGTGGATGTGATAATCACTCCGAAAAATGTGATGAAAACATAAGAGTTTGTCACATAAACTGAAAATAAAAATTTAAACTTAGGACCTCTCGTTTGGTAGCTGCTCTTGCTAACCACAGGACCACGGGGCTCCGTGACACCAATTGTCCTTGATGTTCTTCGCATGTACTACTCAGTTTTTATAGTTTACTAATTTCTTTCATAGTTCCACACAACTTCTTCCGGTTTTCTCGATTGATCTGTGTTCAGTTTTTCAAGGCCTATCCACTGTGCCAACTTATAACTAAATCTGAGGGGGGTGCGATGGGGAGGTTCTCTTGTCAGAAGGACAGATTATACTGAAAGGGCGATAAATCAACCCCAGGGTTTCATAAACCACTTAGGCTGTGTCAAGCAAATGAGAACAAAACGTTAGGTTGTTGCCAGTAGAGACATACACCCTTAATACCAAGCTTTTAATAGGTTTGTGCTCTAATTTTTGTGTGTGGTGAATTTTTTCTACAACTGGTACTACAGTCCTTCTTCTTGTGCGCATTCTGAGGCGCCTCGTCACAGTTCGCGCGGCTCCCCCCAGTCCGACGGAGGTTCGAACCTTCCCTCGCGCTTGGGTGTGTGTGATGTTCTTAGCGTAAGTTAGTTGAAGCTAGATTAAGTAATGCGTAAGCCTAGGGACTGATGACCTCAGCAGTTCGGTCCCATAGGATCTTACCACAAAATTCCAATTTCCTTCTTTTCATTTCTTGTCGTTGCGGTATTCATCACTGTGGTGTGCGTGCTGTAAGACCTCCGGTACACACACCATCAGATTATTTGACTTGTCGCTCTAACGAAGTAGGCGAGAGTCAGCAATATGACCCATGGTCTTATCGTGGCGTGTTTATCTTCTGTCGTTAGTTCAGACGATAGAAATGCCACTCGCACGCTTAGAGTAGCAGATTGATGGTGACCAACTTTAAACAGAACTTGATTATTTTTCACACACTTTTATTAAAATAATAACAAGCATAAAAATTACTTAAATTGGTTCAGGATGCTATTTACAATTGACAATCTGAAGTTCCTTTGGTATTGGTACGTTAATCTTATTCTCACATATATCTCTAATACTTGACAAAAGTGTCTATACATTTATCTTCATGGCTATGTACGGGAATATGGTAATCTTACTAGGCGCAGACTGAAACGTGACTATAGACTGGACAAACAAATGCAGACTGGTACAGACTGGTGCAGATAAATGCAGACTGACTAATCGGAGGTCTGTACATTCGTTATAATACCTCGCACGTTCATGTATCACTGCGCGAGTGTGATGCATGAGAAGAAAAGGTTCTACGTTAGCAGCAATCTCATTGGCTGCGTTACATATTAATACGCGGATCGGCGAAAGCAGAATTTGGTCCGTCTCTATGGCAACGCCATCTCGTGGTGCGGAGACGGACGAGCGCTGCGCCTGCGCTGTTGTGCTTAGCAGGGTGCGCTCTAGTGGGAAAGTTGTGTGCGCGCTGACTACGCGGAACTATGTCCACAACAGCCGCTGAGCTGCTGGCTGAATTAGACTACCAACTGGAGGCTGAAAGACCATTGCAGCAACTATCTCCAGCAATAATAATCGAGCCATATTAGTAAGTATGTAAGTGCATTTTTTTTTCTTTGTTAAATGTAGCTGTCAGAGAAAATACTTTCTTTTGCGTAATGTACTGTGGTTCGAATGATGAGGACAGGGAATATATATACACTTATTTTTCATAACATAGTGCATTTAGTTGTCTTAGACATATTCTTTGCTTTACAGATGTTTCTATGAACGTTGAAGAAGGGACATATGTCGAGACCGAATGGCGAGAGCCATCAATATAGTCTTGCAAGTAACAGAATACGATTTTCAAAGTTAGTACGTCTGTTTCATTTATAAGTAATTACGATGAATAGAAAATACTATTTTCTGTTTCTATTCCAGTGAGATAAAGAATACGATTTTCTGTTTATATTCCAGTGAGCCAAAAATACGATTTTCACTACGATTTTTTGTGTATACATCTAACATTATCAAGAAATAATTATGTTCAATATCCTACTGTACTAGGCAGCGTCAGTGACCAGGATAGATTACTTCAACTTGAGGGGAAAATACCGGAGTGAGTACATGAGATGGTGGCTGCTGAGGAAGCTGAAAGCCACTGCCAACTCGCCCTTTTGCATAAGGAGGAGGTACTACAGGATTGGGTGGGAGAATTACCAGAAGGCCCGACTCAGCTGCTCAATCCTTGGACTCCGAGTGTAAAAGCTGAATGTAGTGCAACTGTCATCATTACAGGATATAATTATAATCCTGGAATGTTGTTATTTGTTCACAGTGTATATTTTTAAATCATCTTCAGCACTGAAATTATTTTTTTCGTTATTCGTATGTTACAGAGGAACCAGAGTCTCCACCAGCACCACAACAGCTAGCTGTGGTATGGGTGCCTAGAGCAGTGGTTGTGGGGGCACGAATGAAACACGGGTCCGAGCAGCAAGCGCCACCACGCAAAGCACTGCTCGTGGCTGCACTAGAGGTGGCAGAACCAGCTGCAGCCACCGCAGCGTCAGCCTCCGCACCATCGCATGCCCTCTGGCGCCCATGGACAGTTCAGACGAGGAAGACAAACAGCGACCGGCTCGCACCCCTCAGGTCGTCGGTGGTCAAGGCTCCACCATGAAGCAGCAGCCTGGGTAGTCCCACTGTATTTCCTCCAGCACAAGCTGGTTGCCACAGTGGATGTGTGTGTCCACAGTGCACACTCCTCTCCGCAGCAGGGGCCTCCTCCCTAACGCCATCATCCAGTGAGTAGACACAGTCGTTGGCTTCATCTCCTAGACAATGGTTTATCGATAGAGTTAACGATAATGAACCTGTGGCTAGTAGCAGTTTCCTCTCCCATTCTTATAGTGAAGGACACTACATCAGTGACACTATACGTATCACTGTTAGAACACTTAGTGATTGCAGACACCTTTGGGAAGCGAGTCTAGTTGACAAGAAATGAGAATCCGGCAGGAGCGTAAGGCGATCCTGTTGTGGAAAAAGAAATCTTCAAGGTCGTCAATTATCTATGGTATCCCACCATTAAATGCAGGGCAGTGCTGTTCATCGAAATGTCGCATTGCCGCTCTTCAAAGTTGCCTCTGGAATCGAAGAAACAAGTATTCATTATCAATGGTGGAATAATGGCGTGACAACATGGACCACAACAATCACTGAGTGGTTTCAAAAATCCTCATTGCAAGCTATAATGGCAGCTTTCCGAGATGCACGTTTGAGTGTCAGCTAAAGCACTCAGCCGTATGCTACACCAGGACATCTATACACATGACTACAGTCCAGTAAGTGGAGCTACACAGAGCTTCCTAAAGATGTAGATGATAAGAAGGGATGTATTAATGTCCAAAATAAAGGATGAGGCTTGTTTCGCATGGCCACTCCTGGCTTGCGGGAGACATCATAAGGTACATCTCGATATGGAAGATACCTTGACATTCGTGTTATATCTTTGACGGTGTCGAGTTCCCTGTCAAGATAAAGGAAATACCTAAATATAACGCGAGAAATAACGGAATAATCGTTCATGTTTATGACTGATACGCCCTGCTTAACTCGCAGGACAGGACAGATAGTATAAATTGCGGAACGGGGCCAAAATAATGGGCTATCAGTTACACTAGAACATACAACTTTATTATTTGATCAAACATTACAAGACGCCAAAAAGAATTTATTTTTAACACAATGATTTAATCTTTTGGACTTATTTACCGGCTGAAAGCCACTTTCATTTAAAAACGGCTGAAGGCCAATAACTTAAAACGCAAAAATAAGCAGAAATTTAAAAGGCAAGCCTTATCTTAAAACAGTTCTTCTGTTAGACTGAAGTAAACAAGTTAAATTCAAATCGGCTGAAGGCCTAACACTTAAAACTCCATAACATTAATTTTTTTTAAAAGTACCGAAGGCCTTACGTGAAACCGTTCTTTAATTTAGGCTGAAGAACTGAAGAGCAAAAAACTCAAATTCGGCTGAAGGCCCAAAACATAAAATTCAACAACATTAAAACTTTTAAAATGCCGAAGGCCTTACGTGACACTCTTCTTTGAACTAGGCTGAAGGCCTTAAGAGCCCAACAACTCTAATTTAAAACAAAATCGGCTAAAAGCCATACAACTACGAACAACAAGAACAAATTAAAGGAAATAGTGCAGTACACCCTAGGCCGCTCAGATGTTCGAGGGTCGGCCTGGAACTCAAACACAAACGCTCGCTTAGGTGAGACAGGCTGTCGGTTCAACCATTTTCAATCCACTGGGAACCCAACCGACAGACAGTCAACAGACCAATGATCAAGATCAGTTCCGCTCCACAGTTGCACCAAAACTCAAACTATGCTAACAGCGGAGACTGTGGAACAACAAGAATCATATCAACATGACATGTGGCCTGTAATTGAAAAGTGTCATGATGATCTCTCCATCGGCAAAGGATTCTGTAATCCATTCAGATCTCTGGGAGGGAACAGCCAAAGAGGAGGTGACCTTAATAAAATACTGAGTAACTAACGAAAGGATAATGGTCTACGGATCAGGGCGTGTAATATCAGAAGTCTGAACGTGGAAAGGAAGCTAAAAAATCAACAGATACGCTAAGGCTCAATCTAGATACAATGGGAGTCAGTGAGGTGAACCCGAAAGAAGACAAGGATTTATGGTCAGACCACTACAGAGTAATATCAACAGCAGGAGAAAATAATATAATGGGAATAGCATCCGTTATGAACAGAGAGGTATGGCAGAGAGTGTGTTACTTTGAACAGCTCAGTGGTAGAATGGTAAACATCATAATCGACAACAAATCTACACTGACAACAGTAGTTCAGGTGCACATGCTGACATCGCAATCCAAAGACGGAGAGACACAGAAAGTATATGAGAATAATGAATTGATAATTCAGTACACAGAGGGGGATGAAGATTTAGCAGTCATTGGGGATTGGAATGCGATTACAAGGGAACGAGTAGAAGAAAGTGTTACAGAAGTACGTGGGCTTGGTACTAGGAATGAGGGATGCGAAAGATTGATTGAGTTCGGCAATAAATTTCAGCTAGTAATAGCGAATACACTATTCAAGAATCATAACAGGAGGAGATATATTTGGAGATGGTCAGGAGATTTTAGTAAGACCAGATAATGGTCAGGAAGAGTTTCCAAAATCAGGCGTACCGAGAAGCAGATATGGACTCAGATCACAATTTAGTAGTGATGAAGAGTGGGCTGAAGTTTAAGAGGCTAGTCAGGAAGAATCAGTGCACAAAGAGATGGGATACAGAAGTACTAAGAAAAGAAGAGGTGCGCCTTAAGTTCTCTGAGGTTATAGATACTAGCTCAGTTCGCAGTTCAGTTGAAGAGGAATGGGCATCTCTAAAAAGGGCAGTCACAGAAGCTGGAAAGAAAACCGTCGGTATAAAGAGGGTACCTGTGAACAAACCACGCGTAACAGAAGAAATATTTCAGGAGACCGATGAAAGAAAGATAAAAAGATGTTGAATGAAAATCAGGAATACAGAAATACAAATCACTCAGTATTGAGATAAATAGGTAGTGCATGGAAGCTAAGGCCAAATGGCTGCATGAAATATGTGAAGAAATCAAAAAAGAAATTACTGTTGCAAAACTGGCTCAGCAGATACGACAGTCAAAACAACCATCGCTGAAACTAGTCACAGGGCAGTAACATTAAGAGTGCAATTGGAATACCAATGTTGAGTGCTAAGGAGAGAGTGAATAGGTGGAGAGAATACACTGAAGTCCCTGAAATAGGGAATCAAGTATTACATTTAAAAGAGTTCCGGAAGACTTATAATCAAATAAGGCAGAAGGGATAGATACCATTACATCAGAATTTTTAAAATCGTTGGGGGAAATGGCAGCAATACGACTATTCACGGCGGTGTGTAGACGCACCATCTAACTTTCGGAAAATATCTTACACAC
Source organism: Schistocerca cancellata (assembly GCF_023864275.1). Taxonomy (NCBI): domain Eukaryota; kingdom Metazoa; phylum Arthropoda; class Insecta; order Orthoptera; family Acrididae; genus Schistocerca; species Schistocerca cancellata. The sequence continues at coordinate 12,297,528 of NC_064631.1, read as the reverse complement.
AGTTCCGAAGATTGCAAGAGCTGACAGATGTAAGAATTATTAATTAATGAAAATGTACGTTTGGAGCACAGCATTGTAAGATAGTGAAACATGGACTGTGGGAAAACCGGAAGAAAAGAAACTCGAAGCATTTGAGATGTGGTGTTACAGAAGAATGTTGAAAATTGGGTGGTTTAATAAGGTCAGGATTAAGGAGGTTCTCGGCAGAATTGGTGAGGAAAGGAATATATGGAAAATACTGACAAGAAGAAGGGACAGGATAGTAGGACGTCAGTTAAAACACCAGGGAATATCTTCCATGTTGCTAGAGGGAACTGTAGAGGGTAAAAATATAGAGAAGGCACAGATTGGAACACATCCAGCAAAGAATTAACGTTGTAGGAAGCAGGCGCTACTTTGAGGTGAAGTGATTATCACGGGAGAGAAATTTGTGGTGGGGCTTGATGTACCAGGTATACCAATCAGAAGACTGATGACTCAAAAAAAAAGTGTGTTATTGATAATGACGTTTTCTTTTCGCTCTCGAACAGACTAGAACCTCACCATCCCACCCTGCCTGGCTCTCTCCTGATGACCATAAGAGTCCTGGATTGGACCCCTATTGCAGTATATAAAAAGTCACTGAAGATTATTTTGTAAAAGTGGGAAAAGCAAAGGCAGTTTTGTGAGACAATGGTTTCTTATTCATTTCTAAGATATGGGAGCGAGGAAGAAGAGAAAATATCATTAATGGAATACATATTTCAGCTTATCACCCTTCAAGCTTAGATGGAAAGAAGGAAATATTGCCAGAAACAGTGAAAAACCAAGAGAAGCTCGCATAAAAATCATGAAAAAACTTAAAAGTGTCCAAATTCACAATAGTTGTTTTAGTACTTGTTAAAACTCATGTAAAGTTAAATGAAGTGAAGGCTGCAATTAATAAATTCAAATTCACTAATTCACTTACAATTTTCGAAATAAAAAACACACCACATGCAAATGCTTGTTACCTAAACTACTTTAAATCTGGTAAACACCTTGGATTAAGCCACATAAATGGTCTTAAATGCTACAATGTTAGAAATTACAATGATGTCACGTAAGTGAAGAATGCAATAATTTGTTAAATGTTTAAAAAGAACAGTAGAATTTATAACTAATTTTTGAAAGCAATTATAAATGTTGAGCTTAAATATAAAATGTAATATGAATAAATGTATAAAATGTAGGGAACTAACATTAAGTTTTTAGTTTCAGGTGAAATGTAAATGAATCAGAAATATTTTAAACGCGTAATTATAAGCTGAGACACTGTGATCATAAACAAGTAATGTGATGAATGAATGGACACTTTGAGAATACCAACTGCGAGATATAAAGGAAAGGTGACGTAATCCATTGAGTTTATCGAGTGTGAGATAAGGTAGTGTGGTAAAAGTTTTTCGAGAAATATGTCAGTTTGCGTAATATTTCATGTTGGTAATCACATTGCTTGTGACAAAAAAATTTAATTTCGGGTTGATGACTCAACACTGTACACTACAAATACATATGACAACCACACTAATTAAGTGGTAAAATGGGACATGCAAGGTCAAATGTTTAAAGAGAATTTTATTTGTGTTTGCTGAATTGGAAATATGCGCCCTAAAAAGATAGTGTGTTACAGACAAAAATGGGTAATAACCATTATAAATTTAATGATCTACATACGAAAGTATAAATAGGATTTTTCTTTGTAGTAATCGGTTGCAGCTCTCCATCCAATTCACACAGAGAGTGCCCGTGAAAACCAGCCTGAATCGAGAGTAGATTGCAGCCGGATATTTATATTCTGGTATATGTCACATGAGTTAAGTCAAGAATATTGGCTTACTGATCAAGTAAAAATATCAGTATATTGATATATACAAGTATTGTATGAAATGTATTCAAAATTTTATCTGCCTTTCAGTGGTGAAATTAGATTTTTAGTACGCGCGCTGGTTTTCGCATAAATTACACGAGAAACATTACTTTCGGCAACGTTATTGTCAGTAAATAAAAACATTTAATTATGGACATGTTTGTAATATCCTAACAATTGTTATTGCTTAGCGCTACCCCTACGTTTTCGATATTAATTAATCTCGTAGCAACATTTGAAATTTTTCAGCACAGTATAGACATCCCAGTCTACAGTCTAAAAATGTTAATGTTTACCACAACTCTACGAGTCCTATCCACTGACAATTCGTTTATGAAAATTGATGTAGTTGTCACCGACGTTCTTTTTTATAGTTCACACAGTTTATGGGTTGTTTATCATAGAATAACATAAAAACTATTCGTCGTACCTAGGGCGCATTTGTATCCCCGTACTCGCTATAATTTTCCCTTGATTTATGTGGTACTGGCTTTAAAATAGCGTACTGGATTCACGTTTCATTCGGGCGCATCTGATTGTCAGTCTTAAACATGTTTTTTTTCTCCCCAGCGGATTTCCATTACTGGGAAACAAGCCACATGCTTTCAGAACCAACTCTGTCGTCTGTTAGTCACTAGAATTCCTCACACATGGTGACTGGTCCAATAGCAGATCTCAAAGCACGTCTCCATACATTGGACTAGCTACAAGGCTGTTGCTGCTGTCTTACAGGGTACAGCAAACTCGGCACGATAGCGTGTGTCCGCTCTCAAAGTTTATAAGAAGCCTTCAGGGGCTGGACCGTCAGAATATCCCCACTTTCCCACTACATTCTCACACCGAAGTGTGTCGCAATTAGCACCAAGCATAGTATCAAGTCCTCATGGTGTCTGCCTGACTTGTTAAGTACAAACAACTTAAGGCAAACTTAAAACTAACTGCTGTAGCAGCACTTACTACCCTAAGTCTATCCTAGCCACATATCAAAATGCGAATGTTACTGTGCGTACAAGAGTAAAAATCTCTAGACAAAAACAATTGAGTAGATCCTCAAAACCAATGAAGGTAATCAATAATTTTTCTGTATGAAGTACAGTTTTGCAAACACAATAATCAAGAGATAACTGAAAAGAAAACTGCTGTGGACACAGCTCTACCGTTAAAAGTAAAATGAAGTTCGCTACCATATAGTCCTTTTTTTCTATTTCGTTTTAAGTGTAAAAAAATTGACCGTTTTTGACGATGCATTTTTCTCTGTGTTTAAACGAAGCACAGACACTAAATTCGCTACACCTTTCGTCATCTTCTGATGAGGCACCCAGAGTCGTCATTATGGTGAAGCTCTGGTCATAGACGCCGTTTCAGGAGCACCTGGCACCCAGCGGTCACGACACTGGCAAGAAACAAAAGTCATCCAATGAGCTTTGTGTGACTGATGATTGTCTGAACACCGCGACCACTAGGACCAAAACCAACCCCCTCTGTCATTCAGGCTTGACACAATCAATACTAAATTTCAGGACGAGGCTTGACACAAATAAACAGATTCTAGGGCTTGCAAGGAAATTATGCTAAGCACAGACTTATCATTTCTGTCACAACAACTTGTTCCATTCAAAAACAGAAAAACTGCAAACAACTAAAAAACCTGATGTAAATCACTAAGACGTACCTGAAGATGAGCCTCCAGGGCTCGAAATGCATAGTGCAGTAAATAAACGCAACTTGTGACTGAAGGCGGTTTGTTCTTCACTTTACTGAAAAACAATGGATAAAATTTAAAAAAAAGAAAAAGAACAGAAATGCCTAAGTCATTGCGACTGTGCTACACTGGGACAGCTATGATGTGGCACACTTAATACTCAGTTTAGACGGCTCAAGTGACTACTCGCACGAAAAAGCATCAGCAAATAATCTAACACTTTTCCGAATAAAAATCCAAATTTCCATTGCTGTTACTTAACGTCTTAGTTTAAGCTTACTATCATGGAGTTAAAAAATAAGAAATACAATACTAATCTACAGCAATGTATTAAACAATGCTGTATATGCAGACAGTAAAATCCTATTTGTTTACAGAAACCCAAACCAAAACATTATCCCATACAGAAATACGACCCTTGTAATGTTATAACAGTAACATGGAAGTATTATTGAGTTATTCTGCTCTTCAGTAGCTGCTGAAAATTTAGCGACCAGCTGGACACCCATGTACCAAGCATTATTTGGTGTTATTTCGTGTATGTCCGAAATCAAATCTTCATACACTCATTAGTACAACAGCGCATGCCAGTTATCAAAACAAAACAAAAGTAGAAACACTGTTCCATCTTACATTTCAATTAATATTCTTCTTTCCAAGATCAAATCAGCTCTTACTAGTTGCTATGCCGTACTATAGCTACTGCCACTTATAGTACTGTGATTCCCTACCTCTCTGTCATCTGCTATTTATTTTACCTTTTTCACAGAATTTAAAGACAACTACACTCCTGGAAATGGAAAAAGAACACATTGACACCGGTGTGTCAGACCCACCATACTCGCTCCGGACACTGCGAGAGGGCTGTACAAGCAATGATCACACGCACGGCACAGCGGACACACCAGGAACCATGGTGTTGGCCGTCGAATGGCGCTAGCTGCGCAGCATTTGTGCACCGCCGCCGTCAGAGTCAGCCAGTTTGCCGTGGCATACGGAGCTCCATCGCAGTCTTTAACACTGGTAGCATGCCGCGACAGTGTGGACGTGAACCGTATGTGCAGTTGACGGACTTTGAGCGAGGGCGTATAGTGGGCATGCGGGAGGCCGGGTGGACGTACCGCCGAATTGCTCAACACGTGGGGCGTCTCCACAGTACATCGATGTTGTCGCCAGTGGTCGGCGGAAGGTGCACGTGCCCGTCGACCTGGGACCGGACCGCAGCGACGCACGGATGCACGCCAAGACCGTAGGATCCTACGCAGTGCCTTAGGGGACCGCACCGCCACTTCGCAGCAAATTAGGGACACTGTTGCTCCTGGGGTATCGGCGAGGACCATTCGCAACCGTCTCCATGAAGCTGGGCTACGGTCCCGCACACCGTTAGGCCGTCTTCCGCTCACGCCCCAACATCGTGCAGCCCTCCTCCAGTGGTGTCGCGACAGGCGTGAATGGAGGGACGAATGGAGACGTGTCGTCTTCAGCGATGAGAGTCGCTTCTGCCTTGGTGCCAATGATGGTCGTATGCGTGTTTGGCGCCGTGCAGGTGAGCGCCACAATCGGGACTGCATACGACCGAGGCACACAGGGCCAACACCCGACATCATGGTGTGGGGAGCGATTTCCTACACTGGCCGTACACCACTGGTGATCGTCGAGGGGACACTGAATAGTGCACGGTACATCCAAACCGTCATCGAACCCATCGTTCTACCATTCCTAGACCGGCAAGGGAACTTGCTGTTCCAACAGGACAATGCACGTCTGCATGTATCCCGTGCCACCCAACGTGCTCCAGATGGTGTAAGTCAACTACCCTGGCCAGCAAGATCTCCGGATCTGTCCCCCATTGAGCATGTTTGGGACTGGATGAAGCGTCGTCTCACGCGGTCTGCACGTCCAGCACGAACGCTGGTCCAACTGAGGCGCCAGGTGGAAATGGCATGGCAAGCCGTTCCACAGGACTACATCCAGCATCTCTACGATCGTCTCCATGGGAGAATAGCAGCCTGCATTGCTGCGAAAGGTGGATATACACTGTACTAGTGCCGACATTGTGCATGCTCTGTTGCCTGTGTCTATGTGCCTGTGGTTCTGTCAGTGTGATCATGTGATGTATCTGACCCCAGGAATGTGTCAATAAAGTTTCCCCTTCCTGGGACAATGAATTCACGGTGTTCTTATTTCAATTTCCAGGAGTGTATATAAATTTCTTCTGAGTTAGCCAATCCAAAATTCTTACATCTAACAACAAACTGATACTACCCCCACAATTAAATACAAATACGCAGATCAGACATAACATAATGACCACCTGCCTAACAGACGCTATGTCCACTTCTGCCACAGATAACAGTGGCGATCCATTGTGGCAAGAACGCAGTGAGACTGTGGTAGTCGCTGCAGCGAGCTGGCACCACATCTGCACACACAAGGCACCTCATTTCCGTGACTTCCAAGGTGGGGGCGATGACCTCTGATACCACGTTCAACCAATTCGAGAAGTGTGCGATGGGTTTCAGATCTGACGAGTTGAGAGGCCTCGCACATCAACTGGAATTCATCACCGTGTTCCTTTACCCACTCCATCACATTCCTGACGTTGTGATATGGCTCTTTATGTTGTTCAAAATGCTTCTGCCTTCGGGAAACATGATCGTCATGAAGGGCTAATCGCAGTCTGCAACCAGTGCGCGATACTCCTTGGCCGTCACGGTGCCTTGTACGAGCTCCACTGGATCTATGGTCGCATACACGAATCTCCCCCAGAGTACAAAGGAGCCGCCATCAGTTTGTATCCATCTGGCTATACAGCTGTCAAGGAGCTGTTCCCTCGGAAGACGACTTGCGCCCACCCATCGCCATGATGAAGGCATCGGGGTTCATCAGGCCGTGCAACACTCTGCCAACGTTCAGTACCGAAGGTCACGTGCCCAGTTGAGGCGTCGTTGCCGATGTCGTGGTGTTAACACTGGCGCATGCGCGCCTCATCGGCTGTAGAGGCCTATCGTTAGGAGTGGTTCGGCGCACCGTGTGTTTAGCATTAATTTCTGATGGCATTTCCGCCACAGTCCGCCAGATTGCCTAGCCTACGACGTCCGACATCTGTTGTGAGGGGTGGCTACCCAACAACACCTTGTTTGGACGAGGTTTCACATTGGTTTCGCCACGTGTTGAAAAGAGCCTATGGACCACCACTATCTTCTCTTGGTCAAACTCAGATGAATCACGTGCCTGATATTACGTGCGCCCTACACGTGTCTGACAAGCAGTCGCTCCTCTCCAGGTGACGCTGCTATTGCCTGTGCGGGCTTATATCGATAGTAGACAGGTGGTCATAATGGTCTGGATGATCAATGTACATCCCGGAATCAAAATTACCCCTCCAAAAATCTTGGAAACAGGATGTAAACAACGTGTAACCCCTAGTTTATAGTTTTAATAACTGCACCACTGTTCTAAAGTATTGCACGAACGTGATTTCAATTATGCTCTTTTGTTAGTTAACATTTTCGTGCAGAAATTTTTTTATTGGGGGGCGGGGGGTGCCTTGATACAATGACAAGCAACAGTGTGATCTGATGCTGCCGTTTATTTACTCAGAAAGTGTTCCTTGTTCAAAGAATTATTGGATTTTTCGATTTTTTCTCCCACTGCGCTTTTGTGCATTAACTGTCATGGTGAAAACTCGTAAACTGACGCCAAGAAAGAAATATGTATCGAAAACATCGCTGAAATTGCAAAGACATTGAATTATTCGAGGTCAACTGTGAGTCGAAATCTTCAGCAGGTGATGGCCAAAGGAAATGAAAAATTTACCAAAGACGGGCGCCCATACGTTTCTTCGCTCGAAGACTAAGCCGTAATAAAAAGGAGTGCCTCTCTAGTTGAACTAGCAAAAGCATGGCATGAGGCAACGGGAGTTGATTCCAGCTCATAAGTTGTTAACAAAAGATTCTGTGCAATGGGAATGAGCCCAGAGCTGCCAAGAAGAAACCATTTATAACTGATGAAACCAGGAAAACGAGGCTGTCATGGGCCGGACTGCACGTAAACTGGACAAAAGAGCAATGGAGGATGTGACATTTTCAGTTGAAAGCCGACTTTCCATGATGAGTGACAGACTACAGCTAGTCAGGTGTGAACCCAGCTAAAGGATGCATTCTGACTACCTTGTTAGAATCATAAAACATCCTCAATCGCTAATGGTGTGAGGAGCAGCGAAATACCCAGTGTTGTAAGGCTGTACTTTGTTCGTCGTGATTGAATTGTGTATCAACTTCTATGGCTGGTAAATTCGACAGACCTTAATCCAATTAAGAATTTGTGGCGACTTGGTGGGAAAGGACTTCAGAAGAAGAAGGTAGCAACAAAACAAGAGGTCACAGAGGTGATTGTGAAACTGTGCACCATGAAATTGACATCTGTACCATTAGAAAATTGACCGAATCCTTGCCTGACAAGGTGAAGGCTGTTGCAAGGGGAAAGGGGGTGCATCAAAATACTTAGATCATTTAAAGTATGACTACTAAATAATGATAATGCACTATGACCCAATTAAATGTAAATTTCATCAAAATAATTGCTATTCGAGTTGAATACAACCATATACATGGCATGTCATTGTGCAGGTATGTATGTACTACTGCCATATCTTCTTGAATTAAAATACGAGTATTAGAAGCAATCTTGTCCTTCAATATAATGATCCTTCTCACTTGTTGATCATCCTCCTTTAATGAATATTTCAAGAATTTCAGTAGTTCTGTTCCAAGTTTCTAAAAATTCTGTAGGAATATGCTGTACTTCATATCAGTAGTGTACTACGGAAAGAGGCTTTCTCTGTACAATGGCTGTTTGTACAGGCACAGTTCACTTATATTTCTGAGTGCTAGTGGCTTCTTCAAAAATGGGTCTGAGGACCATGGGACTGGGGTCATCAGTCCCCTAGAACTTAGAACTACTTAAACCTAACTACCCTAAGGACATCACACACATCCGTGCCCGAGGCAGGATTCGAACCTGCGACCGTAGCTGTCGCCCTGTTCCAGACTGAAGCGCCTAGAACCGCTCGGCCACATCGGTTGGCAGTGGCTTCTTCAACTTGGGACACTCCGACCTGTATTCATTTGGATAAGACCAGCTTGATACAATAAATACACCATGGTACAACTCGAACAGCTTTTCAAGTACCCCATGTATGTCACTTGACCCCTCCTTGGTTTGCACTAGCATTAGGTTGTTCGCGTTGTACTTACGAGGTTTGTACCTAGTGTTCCGCTTGCGTATTCGCTCTGCAAATACCTTACCCTTTTGCTCTGCCATTAACTTCAGCTGTTCCTGCTCTATTATAGAGGCCCCAAATGGGAATAACAGACCGAATAGATCAATTGCCAATAAATCTCCCACACCCTGATGTAGAATGTCTTGCATCTCCCTTTGATTGGCAGTGGTTCTGTGCTTGACTCGTCGGCACCTGTCATACGCAATAGCTGTTTCACAACTCTACGACCATACTACTGAAGAAGATATAGTCCTGTTACACCTCATAGTGACTGAACGTGCCTCTCAGGCCAATACAGTCATCACTCCTCTTTGTCTACGTTTTAGTCTGTTAAGAAGTATCCTCTTAAAAATTTTGTAAAATTTATCAAGTTTCTCATGCCCCTTTTCTCCAAAACTGGTTTTCACTAGCTTCATATTAGGATCAGTATTCTGTATCAGACTTATAACATTGTATATACTTCTAATACGTTTCTTTTCATTGACCCCCTTCATGTACATCATTCTGAACTCATCTTTAACATTTACCTCTCCTGCGATTGACAGGTGTGAAAGCGTACCAGCGTCTACATTATTGGTCCTCTTCATATATTCAATCATACTGGAATTTCTGAAGGATCAGTGTCGACCATGTCAGTCTACAATCTAGCAGGTTACAGTCTTGCAAATACCTTAGGGCCTATGGTTACACGAACATCCAAGTTTATCTGAAATTTAAGAAAACCCCACACCACTACCAAAAGTTCTTTCTTTGGTATGTCATATTCTCATTTATACTCTGACAGGCAAAGGATATACTCTGATGTTTTCCATTCACTACCTTTCTTTGGAACAGAGCAATACCTATTGTATAGTCTGACATGTATGTAGCAAAATAAAGGGATAATATAACTAACTATTACGCAAACTACCCTTCATTTTTTCAAAATCCCTATCACATTACAGACGGATGTCTATACCCATGACAAACTTTTTTCAGAAATTGTTACAGCTTTAGTGAATTACCTCTTTAATCACTTATAAACATATGATAGAAATTCGCCACCCTGAGAAGAGACTTTAACTGCTTACGATCCCTTCGTTTGGCACCCACTGCTGTTGCTTTCATTTTGCTTCATTGGGTGCCACACTTTCTGACGACAACACATCACCTAAGAACTTTATTTCTGTTTTAACGAACTCACACTGTTTTAATTTGTGTGTCATTCCACCTTCATATAAAGCTATAAATACATTCTGCAGCAGACAGGAATGTATCCTCCAAGGAGCCATAGCAATAAGTGTGTCATACACATACATTATGAGACTCTTGAGCTCATCTATGAATAGATACTGAAAAGTCACCCAGTTTGGGGACTATATAAATAATTGAGAACGTACGAAAAATTTAGTTTACTAACAACGATTATTTTCCCTGTTCGTCAGGATAGAAGTCAGGAGCGGTGGGCGTTGTAAAATGAGAGAGGAGACGGCAACCCCTCTTGGGGCTGCTCAGCCCGAGTAGTCGCTCCTCTAGCCTCTGCCTCACTGATGAGCAGACGGAAACCCCTCTTGGGGCTGCTCAGCCCTACGTAGGCACCCCTGTACCATCATTACCAGAATAAATTGGGTCCATTCCACTCAATTAATTGTCATTTTACAATGCCCTCCGCTCCTGACTTCTATCCTGACGAACATCCCAAAACAAAGACAGACATAAATTATTCCAAACAAGTTATTGATTGAATACCATAACCAACTAACAGATGGGTTAAGACTACAGTGGACAAGGATCCTGGGTGTACCCTGTTTCCTTTGTGCGGTGTTGTAACTTGCAGCTGGCAAGATGTGTGTGGTGTAGGTAAGACGTGAGGCGACACCTGTGAATCGATCACGACCACAAGAGAAATGCCAAAATATCACCGTCTAGTGATCAGACAGATGGATCGCAATTAACTCTCTACCAGAGCCCTGAAATCACGGTAGATTTCAGTGTATGACACACCCGTTTGCTGATTGTACCAAGGACCAATTTGGCTCACTTATACGAGAGAGCACACAAGGATACCAAACATCAAGACTGGTAAACCAAAATCGAATAAGTTTGCCTCAGCAAACGCGTCAGTCTCAGGACAGGTCCCAAGCACCAACCACATGTGCCCTAGCATCAGCCATTGGGGAGGGGAGGATGATTTTCTCCGAAGTCGTGTCGCTTACCACGGCAACAAGCAAACAGATCTTAAAGATCTTTATCTAAATCGCCTGTGCCCTGGAGCTTGTTAGTCCTAGCTATGGCCGGCCGGAGTGGCCGTGCGGTTCTGGGCGCTACAGTCTGGAGCCGAGCGACCGCTACGGTCACAGGTTCGAATCCTGCCTCGGGCATGGATGTGTGTGATGTCCTTAGGTTAGTTAGGTTTAGTTAGTTCTAAGTTCTAGGCGACTAATGACCTCAGCAGTTGAGTCGCATAGTGCTCAGAGCCATTTCCTAGCTATGAGGTGTAATATTATCCAAACGTTTCTCAAAAGCCAGATTTTTCTTATACAACCGAGGTTGTGAGTGTTTCACTGGCCTACTTGCTCAATCCACAAACACAAAACAGGTGACTCTACGCACAATCCCTGGTTTATGACTCCACTGTGTAGATGCGTTCCTTTAGTCCGTGGCCCCCAGCCCAGCCTTCTGCTGGCGCCACAGCAGGTAGCTCGGTATTGTTCTGCTGGAGATTGATCTAGACAAGGGACTGCCCTGTCTGCCCTGTACAGTTGTGAGCCTGTCCATCAAGATTTACTGAGGGATAGGCATGCCATCAATTGCTTTCAACTCCCAACATACCGTTTGTACAAGCTAAGAACCATTAAAATACCTCATGCTTTTAGCACCCTAACAGGCTCCACAACATCTCCTCAGTACATTAACCCTCTAGAGTGTCGCTCAGGTTATAATAAAATCTTTAATAATTTTCCGTAAGCAGAATATAGGTGAGAGAGTAACTTGTCCTCTTTCAGTGCCTCAAAGCCATTATAAATACAGCAGTTGATATAAAAAGAACAAATGGGATTACTTCGTACTGTTATGCCCAACCCTCAAAGATAAATGCAGTGTATTTCCTGCTCTCCACAGTTAAGGGGACCTGCCAGAAGCCAACAATTAAATTTACGTTTTTAAAGGCCTGAATTAATTCGTCTATGTTCTCTTAGACTCTTACAGACATTTTTATTTGATTGAACTTGCTAGCATCCAATATTAGGTGTACAGACTTGTTCCTCATTTTGGCAACAGCTATTTGGTTACAGTACTCACTTCTGTATCTTTCAGTTACTCTTCAGTTCAACATATGCTATAATTTTATTCTAACAACATCCCTTTCTGTCACTGCAATCACACATTTCTCAAACTTTAAAGGTTCATGTGGCTTCACTCTGAGAGTATACTCTACATTTTTCACCTTCACTGGCCTCTCTGTTTCTACATAATAAGTGACATAATTGTGCCCCTTCACTGTCACTCTTATTACCATTCAGCTTCCTTCTTACTTCTTTCTCAACCTCCACTTCTTTGACTTTTACTGTGTTCATGCCTCCAACCTTCAGCTCTGATACCTGACGTTTAAAGTTAAATATGTGCCCTATGCTTAGACAAAAAAACAACGCCAAGGACTATAGTCCACCTTAACTTCTGCATTACGAAGAATGCTTGACCAAACAATTCACTCCCAATGTTTCTACGTAAAATAACTTCCTCGTTCACTACAGTTTTAACTCTCACCCCTGCGACTGGAAATTCAACTGCCTTATCACTCCTCAAATGATTATAAAAAAATTCTGCTATTCCAATAACGGAACTTCCAATGTCTGCCAAAGCAATCTTACATATTTTTCCCAGTTTAATATTAATTATGGGCTGTACCTCTCATCGTATTCATGCTTTTATTCTGTCCCACCTAAAAGGTCCTTCTCTATTTCATGTACACAATCATGCTTCTTTGTACACACCTGACTTCCACTATACGGCTCTGTCACACTATATAGCTCTATCTATCTGCAAATATTAACTTAAATGCATGTCTAAATTCAGTATTCCCTACACGCAACGTCCTTAGCTTCCTGGAAATACTATGTTTTTCTTTCTCCCATGTTTGTGGATACGCTTTCTGAAAATATTTTGCATAATCTACCAGTCACTGACATCATACTTGCTTTCATCTTTCTCTATCCTCTCTGTATTTAATTCATCTCACTCACACCCATATAGTGTTTGTCATTATAAATCAAGAAATTCTGGTTTTCATCACCTTCACCCGTTTTTTCCATTGTGTGAACTATTATTTACCATATTATTATTATTGCCCATCCTGTCTTTTCCCGTCATGAATACCGACTCTCCCTTACATGAAATTCTCCACCTCGCTCAAATATTTCTGTAAGAGCATCATAGTATACCTTATCCTTCTCACTTCGCTCTCCTAACTGTTTAATATAATCATTTTTGCGAAGTGCCCAATCTTTTGGTGCCCACTTCCATATCCCCTTGGCCTTGTCTACTCAGTCCTTTACATCAAAGGAAGACTTCCTTTTATTCTCCCATGGTACAACAAATAAAGGTGGCTGTCCAACTTTATTCGCAAAAAAGTCAACAAAGTTAACTCCATTACGTTCCATTGGATTGGATACAGCTTCTACAACAAGACATTACTTGCAGCTCCATCCTGCAAATCACAAGCATTCTCCACATGATCTTCAGAGACAGGTCCCACTGACTGCTCATAAAAATCATTGTATGCAGGAATCTCTGACTGCTCACAAATACCCTCATCTATATTTCTAAAGTGGGTACTCTCAGGTACACCTCCATTCACAAAAATAGCATGTTCAAGCACTATAGCGTCAATACTATTACCACCACCAACAATACTACCAGCTCATACACTATGGCCTCAACATTAATAACATTATCATCCACTGTAACTGATTCAACTACACCCAACTCAATATTATTACTGCTGTCTTTCACGTACCCATGTTGAACATCACAGCAGACCAAGCCATGCATGGCTCGTGTTCGTGCCCTCCCTTATTTAACGTCCTGTTTTTGCCATACTGCCACCTCTTATGTTAGTATCAATTACTTGTGTCTCTGAGTTGCTGCTTTGCCTGCCCATGAGCGGCAGCAGCAGCGCTTATCGATATAAGCCCTGCTGTATTATCTTTGCTGGACTGCTATTACTTCCTGGTCGTCTTGTGTCGACCAGTGAGTTGGAAGGCGCCAGCGGTTACTTCGGGCCTGGCAGTGTTTGAGTTGGCATGCGGCGCAAGTTCAGTTGGGGCACGGTAGCAGTGATGACCTGACCGCCATGACTAGCCCGGCGCTTACCGACATACATGATTGGATTGGAGAGGACTTCGTCGTCTTCGTCTTGCCGGATGATGTGCATTTGTTTGGCGATCGCTTATGGGTTGCCTGTGTGTGCCGACTGGTGGTTTGTCACTGTTATTGACAGTCACTGCCGTTAGCATTGTGTAGTTCTTCATTCAAATGTTCATGAAACTGTGTGTAGTTGTGTGATTTTGATTGACAAGTTATCTTAAATGTGGTCGGCGTACTGGCTCTGAGCAGTCGGTCGGTTGGTGTGGATCATTCAGGAAATCTCCAAGTGGCTCAGTGGGCCAGGTCCGCTGGCGGTCTCTATGCAGTGTTGGAGTGTGTGGGAGCTGTTCCCATCGCTTCGAGGTTCGTGGCTCACCGGCCCAGGACATTAAAGTTGAGTGGTGCTTTAGTTACCGAAGCCAGACTGTTCACATTGTGCCGTTGGTTTTTATGGTTGGCTGTTGGGGGCATTCCCATCAGCAGCAGCGAGTGTTCGAGATGGGTAAAGTTTGGCCACCATCAGGTGGAGTTTAAATGTATTTTGGTTATTTGAAGTCCAAGTGCACCAGCGAAATTTTCTGCCTTGTGGCCGTTAGCGTTTCAGTTACCTGCCCTGGCCGCTGACGTAAAATTCAGGCAATGTTCTTCCCTCAGCGTGTTGTCGCTATCCAACACGTGTGTTTAGTTTTGACAGCTTATGCATTCTTGGGTGTGGGCAGCAGCTCCTTTTACGTACTGCCTGTGGATTTCCTTGTGTACTGGTCGGGTGGAAAGCTAGTAGTCTTGTCGTTGGGTCCGTTGACTGTCTCTTGGTTGGTTTGCCGGCGGATCGGGTATAGTTGGCTCGACTGCCTGTGTCCCGTAAGCGAACTTTAATATTTCAAGTGCATACCGATCCCCGGAAACTTCTGAGCGTCGCTGGCTGTACTGCCTTTTCGTATTGGTGTTTCACTGTGTATTTTAATGGCTTATAGTCGATGATTTGAATTTGTATGCTTTTAGTTGGGTTTTTAATATGGGCCTTCAGCAGCTTTAAAATTGAAAGTTCCTTATCAAGTCTTGCACTGTTTGGGCCTTCAACCTCATTTAAAATGTTTTTTGGATAAAGCTTTGGGCCTTCTGCCTTTTGAAAATTTATTGTAGTTGTGTTTTTGAATAATGGGCCTTTAACCGCTTTAAAATTTCTTACTTGTTAAATCTTAGATTGTTTGGGCCTTCAGCCTGTGTAAAATATTCTTTAAAGATAGAGCTTTGGGCCTGCTGCCTACTAAAAATTACTTTAGTTGTTTTAAGACATCGGCCTTCAGCCGTTTTTTAAATTAATGTTCTTGTCTTTCAAGTATCAGACTGTGTGGGGCCTTCAGCCTGAGTGAAGATAAGGCCTTCTGCCTTGTGCTTTTATGTTTAATTAATTTTACCTGCAGTCTTAAATGATGGGCTTTCAGCCAAGTTACAGAACTTACATACGTGAAACTTCTGCCTTCTGAATATTCTGTTCGAGTCTGAATTTTAAGTTAATGGCCTTCAGCCGTTTTTGAATTTAAGTGGTTGTGCCCTTAAGGCATAATGTAGTGTGGCCTATTCAGCCGATAAGTAAGTTCAAAAATTTTTGCTGTATTGTTTGGGCAACTAATTAAGGTTATATACGTTGAGTGTAACTGACAACCCCTTTTCGGTCCCCTTCCACAATACCAACTACCTGTTGTGTCCTGCGGATTTCATTTTTTTGACAGACATTCATCCTCTCATGTCACACATCTGATCCTGATTCGTTCAATACTGAGGTCAAACCGATACTATTGCCTTCAGTACTTACCACACTACCAACCCATTCAACAAAAAATTCGGGATATTAGTATCTCCTTTATTACTTCTAGATACTTTAAGATTTCTCCTTCTATTTCCATTTCTTTTATCATGCTGCATACACCAACCCCAAACAAATTTTCAGCCTCCAGAGCCGTAATCATTCCACAAAATCTTTCTTATTATCCCATCTCTTGGTCCTACTCCTAGCACTGTTTCTTTCCCAAAAGTCGACACTATTTGGAGCAACTACTAGTTTCCTGAACTATGTCCCTGTCATCCTCTGTTATTCTGCTCCCATCTCTTAGTTAAATTATCTTGCACTGGCCTTGGTCCAATACAGTTGTCTCTATTCCATGAACCCGTTTGATACCTACTCCCATCGCTAAACACCCCCATTTCGTCTCCAACATTCATCCATTTTGCTCTGTGTAATTCTGCTGGCTATTTCCTGTTCCTGTTGCCCCTATTATAATGTTTGTCCCTCTGACTCCTTACATGATTTTTCCCCCCAAAACATTGTCAGTGAGATAGTCCCTGAGCCATCCTTTCAACAAAATCTAGAAACTTTTCAGTAGAATGAATGGGACAACGTGTGAATTCCCACTGCAGATTTTCTCCCAATATCCTCCTCAGAGTAGAAATTTCAGTGACTACCCCCAACGGTCTGTCCGAATGCACCAACTTTTTTAACCCTTCCTGGCAAAACTTTCTCTAGTATATCTTCTCCCTTTGCTTACTGGAGAGTTTAGAAAATCATTTTGCAACATATTTTACTTGGGTTCAATATATATTCGAAAACAATTTTTCCAATGCTTCAAATGAAACAAACTGATCAGCACATTGATTTGCCCATATATGGGCAGAATCTTATTTTTTCACAAATTAAAATTTTGAAATAGAAGCGGATGTGTACAGAATGAACTTAATTACTACAAGATACAAAACACGGAAAATAGATATTTTAGATATTATCGAACACTTTTGCTTGTAAGGAGAACTTAACTTCTCCGCCAAAATGTCCCTTACCCCTTTCGACTTCACATTTAGAAATGCAAGCAGTTTCAAAAAAAAAAAAAAAGAAAAAAAGTGGTTCATATTGCTCTGAGTACTATGGGACTTAACTTCTGAGGTCATCAGTCCCCTAGAACGTGGAACTACTTAAACCTAACTAACCTGAGGACATCACACACATCTTCCCATTCGGGAGGACGACGGTTCAATCCCGCGTCCGGCCATCCTGATTTGGGTTTTCCATGATTTCCCTAAATCACTCCAAGCAAATTCCGGGATGGTTCCTTTGAAAGGGCACGGCCGATTTCCTTCCCCGTCCTTCCATAATCCGATGAGACCGATGACCTCACTGTTTGGTCTCTTCCTCCAAACAATCGAATCCAATCCATCACACACATCCATGCCCGAGGCAGGATTCAAACCTGCGGCCGTAGCGGTCGCGCGGTTCCACACTGTAGCGCCTAGAACCGCTTGACCACCTCGGCCGGCCAAGCAGTTTCATTATGAACACCAAAGTACAGCCAGAACAGAGCTGAACACGTACACGGTGAGTACAGCTATTTGTACAATCATCGAATGTTGTAGAATGCTGGTATTCGCGCGCTAAAATCGTATATTCCAGAATTAACAGTGATTACATGTATCACAACTGTTCGTGAAACGTTAAGTACTAATAATTGTTAGTTAGCGGGTTTGAACTGTCGATCGAACGGAACTGTCGTGTTCTAACACAGGATAGAGGGAAGACGGGGTCTTTGAGGTCAGTCTGCAATTTCCGAGCGATGAGGAGCAAATGCAGGAAGACAAATTCCCAGAGAAGGCAGGCTGATAACGTGTACCAACGCTAAACACTATGACAAGACACCTACGAGACACGCGGATTGTGTGACTCGACTGGATTCTGGTAGCAGGAGACTCATGGAATTCAGGGGGTCTGATGAACACTACTTACTAGCGATCAGACTTGCCACTGCATTGAAGGATAATGCCAAACATTAGAAAAGGCAAGGGAGGCAGTTGGTTGCACATCAGAAGTCAGTGTCTAAACCCACGGGGGTGAACGCCAGCAGAACTAGGTGACACTAGCAGCACGTCAAGTACAGACATGCGAGCATCACTCCAAGGGAGGAAAGCAGACATGTCGGAGCTTACAGAGGCTGGCCACGGGGGACACGGAGCTGGTGTCCCAACGATCTCACTGAGAACTCCTTCTGGATATAAAAACATGGGTTGCTAAAGAATCGTGGTGGAGCAGCCCTTCTCACTTCCTGTAATCGACCCATCAACTCACTGGACCGTAACCAGCTGTGGCCAATCTGACGAGTCGCACCGCACCTTCAGAGCACCCCAGGCCAATCAGAGTAAGATTCATACCCTTTTCCTACTTGGTGGGTAGGGTTGCTTCTGGATTTTCATTAATAATCTCCAAGTTTGGTAGCAACAACTTTCAGCTTTAATCTAAAAGTCATTCCACTCCTATTATGGCTGGCAAGAGCAGTGTTTTACATCACTTGGCCACGCCCTCAGTCCTTTCGTGAATTGGGACTGCTGTAGTAGCACTCTAAGCTGTGTAAACCCATTTTCGTTGCAGTTCTCAGGAATAAGTTTCACGCTTGTCGCCCCTGCTAAGACGTTTTTTCGTGGATATCTTCTGCTGTGACGCCTTACCACAGCTTCTAGGTGGTAGATATCATCACTTATTTCTCTGAAGAGAAACTTCTCAGTTGGGACAGCTGACCGGAGCGTCTACAACTTTCAGGGCTCTAGTGTTACTATTTGTCTCCGGTAACCAAAAAATGGCTCTGAGCACTATGGGACTTAACTTCTAAGGTCATCAGTCCTCTATAACTTAGAACTACTTAAACCTAACTAACCTAAGGACAACACACACATCCATGCCCGAGGCAGGATTCGAACCTGAGACCGTAGCGATCGCGCGGTTCCAGACTGTAGCGCCTAGAACCGCTCGGCCACTCCGGCCGGCTCCGGTAACCTAAATGCTAACACTTTTGTCTGCTCTCTGCATTGTGTCTCTGACTTCCTATCTTGGAGTGCCCTTGATGGATTTCAAAAGCCTTAAGCATAACAGCGTACAAGTCATTACGTCATCAATATATGACAGAACCTCGGCAGCCAGCGGCGCTAAACGCTACATCACTCTCCGTGCACCACAGCTCTCCGCATCACTGAAGACACAGCGGCGAACCGCTTTAGAAGCTCTCATTGGAGCCGATTACAAAAGCACTAGACCATGCCTTCATGGTAACGGTCGTCTGTATTACGACTCTAACGGATCCTTGCATTCTGATCGTTTTCTTACAACGCTTCGCAATCGTCGGGTGGGTCTTCAGTTTACTTGAAACTCCCATCGCCCAACTGCGTCTCTAGACTGTACACTGGTCAATCAAACCATTATGACCGGTGCCCACCGCTACGTTGGATTCCTTGTGGTGCCGCTGCGGTCACGTGAGGGGTAACAAAAAGCATGTAATCGGGGCAGACGCGGATGACCCATCATTCTAGCGAAGGTACGGGCTGAAAATGGGGAAATCCATTGAGATGAGCCACGTTAACAAAGGGTAGATTATTACTAATTACCTCGAAAACGGAGAAGCTCGTCAAATGTTCAAGTGCTACTGTCATGAGCATCTAAGGAAAGAGGTAGAAGGACAGTGAAATTACCGTTGGACGTCCACGACACATCACAGAATGTGAGGTTCAGAGGCTTGTATGTTCTGTAAAATAGTATAGATGGTGATCCGTGGCATTTGCGTCCAACGAGCACAATGCTGAACCATGCACACACCATTCAGCCGACATTACTGAACAAGGAGCTCTGCAGCAGACCACCCGTAGGCGTTCACATGTTGATCCAAAGGACCGGCCGGTGTGGCCGAGCGGTCGTAGGCGCTTGAGTCTGGAACCGCGACACCGCTAAGGTCGCAGGTTCGAATCCTGTCTCGGGCGTGGATGTGTGTGATGTCCTTAGGTTAGATTTAAGTAGTTCTAAGTTCTAGGGGGATGATGACCTCAGATGTTAAGTCCCATAGTGCTCAGAGCCATTTGAACCATTCGATCCACCGTCAATCCAAGGTAACGTGTCTGCTCTTCTGGTCAATCACATTTTTACTACACTAGGTGGATGGTGGTCTCCACAGACTCAGTCATCGAGGTTGATGCCGTCTCGAAACGTGCTGCGCGCCAAGCACGCAGGCTCGTGTTATGTGAGACATTCTCCTGCAATTGCCTGGGACCTGTGGTAGTAATCAGAGACACACTGACACCCGCAAGCGAGATACATACCTTCATGCTGGATGTCTGCCCCAACGGCGACGTTGTCTTTGGGCAGTATAACTGTCGGTGTCTCTGAGTCACAACTATGCTACTGTGGCCTGAGGAGAATTGCAAGGAACTTACGTTGATGTGTCGGCGACTAAAATCGCTTGACGTAAATGGTCTTGAACCCATCTTGGTCGCTATCGGGCACCATCAGCGCGTACGCAGACGAGAAGTCCGTTAATTACGCGAATTACAAGACCTGGCCTTAGACATCTAATGCCACATACTCCACAAACTTACGACAAACTGTCTGATCCCTGATATGCAGAATCTGTGATGTATTTCGTTCCAAAGGCGGACTAACAAGCAGTTAATCACGTCGTCATAATGCTTTGTCTCATCATTGTATAGGCGTTCTCAGGGAGAGCATGTAAGACGTCTCTGAGTTTTTGTCTTCTTGATGAAGAGTCATCGTCGTTACTTTTCATGTGATGTCTGAGAAGCGGAAAAAGGTAGGACACGGACAAAGAAGAGATTTAGTAGTTTCTCCGATAGTCCCGCTTTCCGCAGATGCGTAAAAATATACAGCAAATCTCCTGTCCGATATATAACTGGCCTGTGCGTGGCGTTCCAGCGTTCTCGGTCTTTCTCCAGGGAGTCCAGGGTCCACATGGCAGCCAGCCTCCTTGCTTCTTCGGTCATGGTGATGAGGTGTTGCACGTAGTCGTCCTGAATGTCGTCGGGCTGAAAGGGGAAACGGAAACAACAATGTGAAGGGCATTGTGTGTTTCATCCAAGTGTTGTATGCAAGTTCTTCAACGGGCTGTGTTTTATCCCACTCCCTTTAGTCGTCATAAACGTACATCGAGAGCACAATTTTCTACGATGTGACACATTTATGTTTTGTAAGCAATCTCCCCTGATGACTGATTCTATATTACGAATCGGTTGAAGTCTTGAATCTACCACACCTAAGGTTGAACGTCCGTAACCATCCATTTCAAATCTCTAGAAACTGTTACACCAAGTATTTGTATGAGAATACAGAAATGAGGACATTGAATTTTAAAATACGTAAGTTTCAGTGAACTGAGATGATCCTATGAAAAGATTCACGTCCCAGTTTGATGGGCAAGTTACCAATCCTAACTGTTCGCCATATATGTTTCCTTTTGGCACGACACCTCTCGAAGAAAGCTATGGAAAACGATGAAATTTCGTAGAAGGGAAAATAAGAACTTCGTAGCAAATTTAAAAGTTTGTAAACCATCAGTTTCACCGCGAAAGCCAGAAGAGCTGTGGTTTTGAAACTGGGTTAGACTACGTTTTTAATTAATGGTGGACATTAATCGTCACTATGCAGACTCTATAGATAACAGTATGCTGTCGTAGATGTAAACATAGAATGTAGGTAGAGACGGACTCCCTGCGATTATAGACATTTACGTGGATGTTAAAAGTATACACTCCTGGAAATTGAAATAAGAACACCGTGAATTCATTGTCCCAGGAAGGGGAAACTTTATTGACACATTCCTGGGGTCAGATACATCACATGATCACACTGACAGAATCACAGGCACAAAGACACAGGCAACAGAGCATGCACAATGTCGGCACTAGTACAGTGTATATCCACCTTTCGCAGCAATGCAGGCTGCTATTCTCCCATGGAGACGATCGTAGAGATGCTGGATGTAGTCCTGTGGAACGGCTTGCCATGCCATTTCCACCTGGCGCCTCAGTTGGACCAGCGTTCGTGCTGGACGTGCAGACCGCGTGAGACGACGCTTCATCCAGTCCCAAACATGCTCAAAGGGGGACAGATCCGGAGATCTTGCTGGCCAGGGTAGTTGACTTACACCTTCTAGAGCACGTTGGGTGGCACGGGATACATGCGGACGTGCATTGTCCTGTGGGAACAGCAAGTTCCCTTGCCGGTCTAGGAATGGTAGAACGATGGGTTCGATGACGGTTTGGATGTACCATGCACTATTCAGTGTCCCCTCGACGATCACCAGTGGTGTACGGCCAGTGTAGGAGATCGCTCCCCACACCATGATGCCGGGTGTTGGCCCTGTGTGCCTCGGTCGTATGCAGTCCCGATTGTGGCGCTCACCTGCACGGCGCCAAACACGCATACGACCATCATTGGCACCAAGGCAGAAGCGACTCTCATCGCTGAAGACGACACGTCTCCATTCGTCCCTCCATTCACGCCTGTCGCGACACCACTGGAGGCGGGCTGCACGATGTTGGGGCGTGAGCGGAAGACGGCCTAACGGTGTGCGGGACCGTAGCCCAGCTTCATGGAGACGGTTGCGAATGGTCCTCGCCGATACCCCAGGAGCAAAAGTGTCCCTAATTTGCTGGGAAGTGGCGGTGCAGTCCCCTACGGCACTGCGTAGGATCCTACGGTCTTGGCGTGCATCCGTGCGTCGCTGCGGTCCGGTCCCAGGTCGACGGGCACGTGCACCTTCCGCCGACCACTGGCGACAACATCGATGTACTGTGGAGACGCCCCACGTGTTGAGCAATTCGGCGGTACGTCCACCCGGCCTCCCGCATGCCCACTATACGCCCTCGCTCAAAGTCCGTCAACTGCATATACGGTTCACGTCCATGCTGTCGCGGCATGCTACCAGTGTTAAAGACTGCGATGGAGCTCCGTATGCCACGGCAAACTGGCTGACACTGACGGCGGCGGTGCACAAATGCTGCGCAGCTAGCGTCATTCGACGGACAACACCGCGGTTCCTGGTGTGTCCGCTGTGCCGTGCGTGTGATCATTGCTTGTACAGCCCTCTCGCAGTGTCCGGAGCAAGTATGGTGGGTCTGACACACCGGTGTCAATGTGTTCTTTTTTCCATTTCCAGGAGTGTATTTGTTGTACATATCAGGGAAAAATCTTCAGAGATGTCTGCAAAACATACAGAAACTATTAATTTCGTACAGAAATTACGGTGACATGCAATATGGTTAAAGATACTGTTGTGAAATGATCATGTTTTAGAAAGCTGACAGCTGAAAAGCTGATAGCCGAATTTTTATTTATCTACACAGAAAATAATATCCCAACAAACAGTGGCGAGTCTGTGACTGTGAACTATCTAGTCTTGAAGATGTTGCCCGAATGACTGTCAAATGGCAGTACGCTATAATCACCCATCGGGTGCGAACTCAGAGTTGAATCGTACAACGAGAGCAATCTCTGTTTCTTATAATCTAACATATTTTGTAACTCCTGTAAGTTGTATCAAAATAAAAAACATTTTGTGATCAACTGATGGGAATGTAAAATGTTATTTCGACTCAAGCACCGAAAAATTTTCCCTATCTTCTAGCGCACATATGGGTGAAATTCTATACCCATTACCAGTCCGTCGTTTAATCATACAACGACAAAGTTTACACTTCGCCTTAGCGCGAAATTTGGATGGATTGCTGTGCTGTTATGTGGCTGCTGTTAAATTCCATTAATTTCTTAGCGCCTCTAAGCTGACAAGAGGCGATATCTTGGCTGCTGGAGCAGTGGGCCTCGTTTATCCTTCTGAATAATGCAGGGCTTCCAGGGAGGCGGAGGGCGCGTCCAAGTGGAGGGGATCGGGCACGTCACACTACGGCACGGGGCGCGGATCTACATCTACATGATTACTCTGCAATTCACAATTAAGTGCTTGGCAGAGGGTTCGTCGAACCCCACTCATACTATCTCTCTACCATTCCACTCCCGAACTTCTCTTATTTTATTTTGATGATCATTCCTACCTATGTAGGTTGGGCTCAATAAAATATTTTCGCATTCGGAAGAGAAAGTTGGTGACTGAAATTTCGTAAATAGATCTCGCCGCGACGAAAAACGTCTTTGCTGTAATGACTTCCATCCCCATTCGCGTATCATATCTGCCACACTCTCTCCCCTACTACGTGATAATACAAAACGAGCTGCCCTTTTTTGCACCCTTTCGATGTCCTCCGTCCATCCCACAAGTAAGGATCCCACACCGCGCAGCAATATTCTAACAGAGGACGAGCGAGTGCAGTGTAAGCTGTCTCTTTAGTGGACTTGTTGCATCTTCTAAGTGTCCTGCCAATGAAACGCAACCTTTGGCTCGCCTTCCCCACAATATTATCTATGTGGTCTTTCCGACTGAAGTTGTTCGTAATTGTAACACCCAGGTACTTAGTTGAATTGACAGCCTTGAGAATTGTACTATTTATCGAGTAATCGAATTCCAACGGATTTCTTTTGGAACTCATGTAGATCACCTCACACTTTTTGTTATTTAGCGTCAATTGCCACCTGCCACACCATACAGCAATCTTTTCTAAATCGCTTTGCAACTGATACTGGTCTTCGGATGACCTTACTAAACGGTAAATTACAGCATCATCTGCGAACAACCTAAGACAACTGCTCAGATTGTCACCCAGGTCATTTATATAGATCAGGAACAGCAGAGGTCCCACGACGCTTCCCTGGGGAACACCTGATATCAGTTCAGTTTTACTCGATGATTTGCCGTCTATTACTACGAACTGCGACCTTCCTAACAGGAAATCACGAATCCAGTCGCACAACTGAGACGATACCCCAGAGGCCCGCAGCTTGATTAGAAGTCGTTTGTGAGGAACGGTGTCAAAAGCTTTCCGGAAATCTAGAAATACGGAATCAACTTGAGATCCCCTGTCGATAGCGGCCATTATTTCGTGCGAATAAAGAGCTAGCTGCGTTGCACAAGAACGATGTCTACTGAAACCATGCTGATTACGTATCAATAGATCGTTCCCTTCGAGGTGATTCATAATGTCTGAATACAGTATATGCTCCAAAACCCTACTGCAAACCGACGTCAATGATATAGGTCTGTAGTTCGATGGATTACTCTGTAGGTACAGATCTATCGGTGAGTGAGCGGTTGTATATGATTGCTAAGTAGGGAGCTATTGTATCAGCGTAATCTGAAAGGAACCCAATCGGTATACAATCTGGACCTGAAGACTTGCCTGTATCAAGCGATTTGAGTTGCTTCGCAACCCCTAATGTATCTACTTCTAAGATGCTAGCAGCTGTTCGTGTTTCAAATTCTGGAATATTCCATTCAGCTTCCCTGGTGAAGGAATTTCGGAAAACTGCGTTCAATAACTCCGCTTTAGCGGCACAGTCGTCGGTAACAGTACAATCGGCACTGCGCAACGAAGGTATTGATTGCGTCTTGCCGCTTGTGTACTTTACATACGACCAGAATTTCTTCGGATTTTCTGCCAAATTTCGAGACAATGTTTCGTTGTGGAACCTATTAAAGGCATCTCACACTGAAGTCCGTGCCAAATTTCGCGCGTCTGTAAATTTTAGCCAATCTTCGGTATTTCGCGTTCTTCTGAACTTCGCATGCTTTTTCCGTTGCCTCTGCAACAGAGTTCGGACCTGTTTTGTGTACCACGGGGGATCAGTTCCATCTCTTACCAATTTATGAGGTATGAATCTCTCAATTGCTGTTGCTACTATATCTTTGAATTTGAGCCACATCTCGTCTACATTTGCATAGTCAGTTCGGAAGGAATGGAGATTGTCTCTTAGGAAGTGACACTTTATCCGCTTTTTTAAATAAAATTATTTTGCGTTTGTTTCTGGTGGATTTGGAAGAAACGGTATTGAGCCTAGCTACAACGACCTTGTGATCACTAATCCCTGTATCAGTCATGATGCTCTCTATCATCTCTGGATTGTTTGGGGCTAAGAGGTCAAGTGTGTTTTCGCAACCATTTACAATTCGCGTGGGTTCGTGGACTAACTGCTCGAAATAATTTTCGGTGAAAGCATTTAGGACAATCTCGGAAGATGTTTTCTGCCTACCACCGGTTTTGAACAAGTATATTTTGCCAACATATCGAGGGAAGGTTGAAGTCCCCACCAACTATAACCGTATGAGTGGGGTATTTATTTGTTACGAGACTCAAATTTTCTCTGAACTGTTCCGCAACTGTATCATCGGAGTCTGGGGGGTCGGTAGAAGGAGCCAATTATTAACTTAGTTCGGCTGTTAAGTATAACCTCCTCCCATACCAATTCGCACGGAGTATCTACTTCGACTTCACTACAAGATAAACCACTACTGACAGACACAAACACTCCACCACCAATTCTGCCTAATCTATCTTTCCTGAACACCGTCTGAGACTTCGTAAAAATTTCTGCAGAACTTATTTCAGGCTTTAGCCAGCTTTCTGTACCTATAACGATTTCAGTTTCTGTGCTTTCTATTAGTGCTTGAAGCTCAGCGACTTTCCCAGTACAACTACAACAATTTACAACTACAATTCCGACTGTTCCTTGATCCAAGCACGTCCTGTATTTGTCATGCACCCTTTGAGATTGCAGCCCACCCCGTACTTTCCCGAGGTCTTCTAACCTAAAAAACCGCCCAGTCCACGCCACACAGCCTGCGCTACACGTGTAGCCGCCAGCTGAGTGTAGTGAACTCCTGACCTATTCAGCGGAACCCGAAACCCCACCACCCTATGTCACAAGTCAAGGAATCTGCAGCCAACACGGTCGCAAAACCGTCTGAGCCTCTGATTCAGACCCTCCACCCGGCTTTGCACCAAAGGTCCGCAGTCGGTTCTGTCAACGATGCTGCATATGGTGAGCTCTGCCTTCATCTCGTAAGCAAGACCGGCAGCCTTCACCAAATCAGATAGCCGCTGGAATCCAGAGAGAATTTCCTCAGATCCAATGCGACACACGTCATTAGTGCCGACATGTGTCACCGCAGCTGGATGCACCCTGTGCTCTTCATGGTATCCGGAAGGACCCTTTCCACATCAGGAATGACTCCATCCGGAATGCACACGGAGTGGACACTGGATTCCTTCCCCTCCTTAGCCGCTGTATCCCTAAGGGGCCCCATTACGCGCCTAACATTGGAGCTCCCAACTACCAATAAGCCCAGCCTCTGCTACTGCCCGGACCTTGAAGACTGAGAATCATCCTCTGAAACAGGGCACGCAGCTGCATATGGCTCAGCCAGAGACAGTGCCTGAAACCTGTTTGTCAGACGCACCGGGGAGGCTTTCTGATCAGCCTCTGGGGGCGTCTTTCGCTGCCTGCCACGCCTTGGAACAACATCCCAATCAACCACAGGCGAGGGCTCAGCCCCACTGCGGGCAGCAACCGGGGCAACCACAGCGGCAGACCGATCTGGGGACAGACGGGACGAGGTTGACATCCCCGTGATACCCAAGTCCGTCTCCCCACAGTGTTGCCCATTGGCAACAGCCTCAAGCTGCGCGACCGAAGTCAGCACTGCTTGCAGCTGTGAGCGAAGGGATGCCAACTCAGCCCTCATCCGAACACAGCAATCACAGTCCCTGTCCATTGTAATCGATGTTGAACAACAGTTACTGAAACACGGGTCAGTGCCTAGATAACGCAAGGGAACACGCAAAGAATGTATTAACTAACCTGAACAAATGCCTAACGACTGCGCTACAATCTGCCTGAATTTACGATTACAGTAACTAAGACTCGAAATTACACCTCCTATACGAAACTCACACGCAATTTAAGTAAGAATCTACAAATTAAACACTACAGCGCGATGCTACAACTCTCAAATACTATAATACGCCCGAAATTTATGAATTAAACAATGCAAGTACCCAAAAACACGCAAAGAAATTGAGAATTAAACCATGTAACAAATAAGTAAGCTAGAGGTATACGACTTATTGCTGCAGCGGCTTATCCAACGGCGGCAGGGAGCTACGGATTCACTCCGTCTGCCGACAGAATTTACTTTTCTGTACTAGGTCACCTCTGGATCGCACTTATAATTTGCAGAAATTATACACATTAATGTGTCTCGACTAAAGTCACCTTCAGAAATTGAAAAGAAAAGGCAAAGATGTTGACTCACAGTTGCGTGGCACGTTCTACGCACAGAGAAATAATCTTACGCCATGTAGATATATGGCGGTACTAATTTATTTACCGTCTGTAGGACACACTACCTGATCACCTTGGTTTCTTGTAGAGGTGCGAAACATATGTCACCCCAGGAAGGACAGTGACAACTCTCAAGAAAGCTGTAGTTGAGGAAAATCGACTACAAGAACTGAACTAAATATCTATATTGTTGTTGTATAAAATACAGAGTGGACCACTTAATCCATAACAGGGAATAAATCTGGATGTGCATGAGGCGTAGCAAAATGTTTTAGGTAAAAGTTGTACATTGCAAAGAGGGTCACCAATTGTTACTAACTGCCGTGACCTTGAACGTGATTTGCAAAGTGATTTGGAGGTTCTGGCGATTTTTGTTTTGTTTAAATGGGAATCCTAATATTTGACCTAAGATTTGAAAAGAGCAGCAAGGTTCAGTCAAGGTCAAAGAAGCAAATGTGATTTTAGTTCTAGTAGGGATTAACTCGGAAGAGAGGAGGGATACAGCAAAATACAGTGTTAGATGCAGATTGGAAGGTGGATAAGGGAACCTATCATTACCAATAATCATGATTTTAAAGGTAATTATCGAAAGTAATTCAAGGTTGAGTTTTGTTTCGTGGAAACCCTTTTCTGTGACGTCGGATCTGTAAAAAGCATACCGAGATTTGAACTTAAGTCTTAAGTAATGTGTTAATTGGCAAAAATAAGAACATCACAGCACATAAATGTTGTGGCATTTGCAAGATAGAACGAACATAAATAAAACGCAGTCGCTGGCTGAGACCACTCGCCTCTCAGTCCTCGTAATGCCCCTTCCAGTTTCTGTCAAACACTGTATTTTGCTCCGTACCTGCCTTGTTCTAAATTAATCCCTACTATAACTATAATATATTTGCTTATTTGACCTTAACTGAACTAACCATTACCTTGAGTAATGTATCATTTTATAAGTAAAATTTGCTACTATTTTCAAATCTGAATCAAATATTAGGGTTCCCATTTTAAAAAATCACTTTATCCTCCAAGTCACCTTGAAAACCGCGTGAAGGCCACAGCCATTAGTAGCAATGCGTGGCCCTCTTTGCTACCTACAATTTTTAGCTAAAACTGCTGTATCTCATCTCCATCCAGAGCTATTCTCAATTATGGACTGACATAGTCCACCCTGTCTTATGGAATTTACTGCCAAAAACTCTTACTTGAAATTAAGAGGAAGACTACACTATTTCCGTATAAGTAGTGTAGAAGTCATTAAATTGATTTTTCTGAGGTGTTACATTTTGGAGTTGTGTCACTGTTCTTGTCGTGTTAATGAAAAAGTTTACATAAACCTATATTACCAGCACTTAGGCTGAGCGAAATGAGGAACAATAATTTCAAAATGGACACACCTGTATCACATGTTGTAAGTAACACTATTCAGGTGCTTTCGACTCACTGTCCTTCAATGTATATCTTTTACGGATCATTCCAAATAAGTATTTATTCAAGAAACACTGAACGTGCGCTTACACCCGTGCGCCTGGAGCCTAGTCGCCCCGCAAGCAAGCAGAGCCACGCATGTACGCTGCATGCCTCTTCCTCAACATCCGCGTGCAAGTGTTTCCATTCACACCTGTGTTTCCCCTGGCGCCTCTTATGGGGCAAGCTACAGCCGCACAGTGACTAACCGCAAGACGCAAAGGTGTAAACTCAGCTTAAGACTGCACTTCAGCATGCCTAATGTTACTGAGTCTTCGACTGTTTTAAAATAATGTAATTTCTAGTGCCTTCTATTCATAATGCTCAGTACCATCTGACTATGTCGACTCTAAATAATACCACTCATTATTCATTGACACAATTACAGTGACTTGATGTGGACGTATACCAGAAGCGTTTTCTGGTCTAATAGGTTATTTTACACTAGAAAACCATGACAACACTTAGTAGTAATAAAAATCTTGAAAACATAAACCACTAATACGGCGTTTACTCTATGTGCAAGATATGTTCACAGAGGTATTACGATTCTCTAATACACAAATGTATAAATCATTATACGTAATGATCAACATTAAATATTGAAACTTCCTGGCAGGAATGTTGTTCCCAGAATTCATTCTGGAAACATCCCCTAGGGTGTGGCTAAGCCATGTCTCCGCAGTATCCTTTCTTCAGGAGTGCTAGTTCCGCAAGGTATGCAGGAGAGCTTCTGCGAAGTTTGGAAGGTAGGAGACGAGGTACTGGCGGAATGAAAGCTGTGAGGACGGGGCGTGAGTCGTGCTTCGGTAGCTCAGTTGGTAGACCACTTGCCTACGAAAGGCAAAGGTCCCGAGTTCGAGTCTCGGCCCGGCACACAGTTTTAATCTGCCAGGAAGTTTCATTAAATATTGTCTTTATTATAGTAGCAGTCAGTAAAAATACTCACTAGAACTAAAATTTCACATATTAACTTTACGAACTAGAGATCAATCATACACGCAAATAAAAATGTAAATTTTACACGAAAACTTTCACTACATAAATTTCGTGCTTCAAGCATATTCTGCCAAATACTCCAGACTTCAACTGTGCTAATCCTTATAAGCGACTCTTCCGGAACGTTAGCTTCTGGTCAACACGTTATTAGTAACACGTAATCTGTCGTTTACAGTAAAAGTTTCTTTCAGAAGCACAGCCCTTTCAACTATTATTTCTTTCATTCGCTGTCTATGGCTCCATAGAATACCAGGTGTTCAAGTAGTGGCGGTTAGGTGACCTTCATGTTGTATCCAAACGAAATACAGGCATCAGTTTAACAAATGGCAACTGACTGTACAAAGCTGTAATAATTTACGAAATATCTGTACGAAACGATGTACGCGGCGTGGGCTGAACGTCCCTCAGAGCCACAGTTCGGTCGCGCTGCTGCAGAGCCCGCTGGTGCCAGCACCTGTTGTCCGCGTCCTCCAGTCGGCCGACGACACCGTCGTCCCAGCCCCCTGCCTGCCTCCAGAAAGAAAATCGCTCCCTCCAGTTTTATCTCAACCATTTCACCTCTAGGTGCAACCAGTACCTTCTCAAGATAAACGTATTCGAAACCCATAAAATCATAATAAGGTGCACCACAAACATTTATACTCTAATGCCTTTATTCGAATTATTCATGACCTTTCCGTCCAGTCATCTAGCCTCGGCCCTAAGCTAACACGCAAACAACACCTGGTATTAATATAACAGCAAACCCATGGTAGAGTAAAACTACTACCGGGTAGAACTCTGGGATTTGTGTCCCTCCAACCATCCTCTGCGCCTACGAAGCCTTCATCCGTCCCTTTCGGTACCCGACAATATAGCCTAGATGTCTCCTCCACAACAACTATTACTGTTTACAATCCCTGCATCCCATATTCTCCACTTGGTTTTTCTCCTGTGTTGAATCTTCCCTTTGAGCAAGGTAAAAAAATTGCTGTTTTGAAGAGCGCGTTGTATGAGGCAGTCGCCCTCCGTTTCTGGCGGTGGCGCCGCTGTGGTAATCGCAGCTTTGGTGTCTCCCTCTGGTGGGAAAGCGGAAAGGTTGGCTGGTCACGTCCATTTAAGGGGCGCTATCAGCTCGGCAGGGGGGGCCACACCCCACCATCTGCACTTAACACTCCCATCACTACACAGGACATCAGCCTCACACTCCGCACTAAACGCAACACTGCTCCCGGCCAGGACTGCGTTACCTACCGCCACCTCAAACACTGCCCTCCCTCCTTCCTTTCAATCCTTGCCACC
This sequence comes from Schistocerca cancellata, assembly GCF_023864275.1. Taxonomy (NCBI): domain Eukaryota; kingdom Metazoa; phylum Arthropoda; class Insecta; order Orthoptera; family Acrididae; genus Schistocerca; species Schistocerca cancellata. The sequence goes on along the minus strand of NC_064631.1, from coordinate 12,265,523 downwards.
CTCTACAATGTCATCCTTGCCACTGGCTTCTATCCCGACCTGTGGAAAACCTCCCGTATCCTGATGTTCTCCAAACCCAACAAGCCTCCATCCGATGCCTCTTCCTATGGTCCTATCTGTCTCACATCGGTGTTCAGCAAGCTCTTGGAATCCATCCTTTCCCGGCGCCTCCATCACCACCTCCACCAAAACCACCTCCTCCCGAACACCCAGTGTGGCTTTCGACCTTCCTTCTCTGCTGATGACCAACTCCTCCGCCTCACTCATCTCCTCTCCCTCCAGCTTAACTCCATCGCTCCGCCATTTTTGTCTCCCTTGGCCTCTAAAAAGCCTACGACCGTGTCTGGCATCCCAGTCTCCTGTTTAAACTTCAAATTTACGCCCTTCCTATCAACTACATCCGTCTGGTGGCCTCCTTCCTCTGCCACCGCCCCTCCTATGTCACCATCCATAATGCCAATTCCCACACCTTCTACCCCTCTGCAGGTGTGCCCCAGGGCTCTGTCCTCTCCCCTCTCCTCTACCTCCTGTACACGGCAGATGATATGCCCCAACCCCCCCCCCTTCAGTACATCTCTTGCAATATGCTGATGACACCGCATTCCTCGCCCTCGCTCCTACCCTCCAGCGGTCCCAACGCCTTCTCCAGACTCACCTTGACCTTTTTGCTTCATGGTGTAACCAGTGGCTCCTGAAACTCAACCCTTCCAAGACCCAGGCCATCATTGTAGGTCGTACCACTCGCTCCTTCCGGCTCCTGGATTTCTCCCTTACTGTCTGCGCCCGTCCTGTCTGCCTCACCCCCACCCTCACCTACCTTGGCCTCACCATTGACCGTCACCTCACCTGGATCCCTCATCTCCGCTCCATCCAATTCAAAGCCCACAACCGCCTCCGACTCCTCAAACTCCTCTCTGGCCGGACATGGGGGTTGCACCCCTCTACCGTCCTCCACACCTACAAATCCTTAATCCGTCCCGTCCTCTGTTATGCCAGTTCTGCCTGGATATCTGCCCCCCCCCCCCAAATTCTATAAGTCCCTCCAGATCCTTGAGCGTCATGCCCTCCGCCTCGTCTTCCGTATACGCCTCCCATCCCCCACGCAGATCCTCTATGATCTCATTCCTTTCCTCCATCTGCTCCTATTCCTCGAACATATCCGCATCCTCTACACCTCCCGCCGTCTTGAACCCCCTCACGCCTGGTTGCTCCTCTCCTCTCTGATCCCCGCCCCCTGCCGCGTCTTCAGCGTTGTGTCCCCCCACTCTCCATCTCTACACCCTACATCTCCTTGCCCAAGGCGGCTTCCATCAACTCCCCCTCCCGGTTGATGCCCTCTCTCCATTTATCCTTCCTATCAACTATGATCCTCACCCCCGCCTCCTTTCATCCGTCCTTTCCCTGGGCTCCCTCTTCCTCCCCACTTCCATCCTGTGTTTTCTCCCCACCTACCCTCTCTCTATCTCCTTTCTCCCCCCACCCCTACGTCCTTTTAGACTCCCCTCCTCTGCCTTCCCCAATCTCTGGCCCGGCTGCTCAGCACCCCACCCCCCCTCTTATGTGTCCTCATCTTCAATTGGCTCCTTTCCCCCCTCCCCCTTCACTTTTCCTCTCCTTCCCCCCCTTTTTCCCGTCATCTGACCAGTTTCCCCCCACCTGCTCTCGGGTGTGGTATGTCATATTTGTACCATTTTTTTAGTGCAGTGTTTAAGTGAGTGTTCAGTGTTGTGCGTCTTTCCACAGTGTTGCGAACAGAAATCATGCTGTCGCTGGGTGTGCATTTTATATCTCTTGCGAACAGAAACCAGACTGTCGCCGTGTTTTTTAATTGTCTGTCTCTTATTTTTTCTGCTTCCTGTGTATTTTATTAGCATCATCCACCCTGTGTTTTTATGTTTTGAGCTCCAGTATTTTCTGCCATTTTACCTTTAAGTCACCGATTTTATCGTCAACTGTTATTATTTTTTATTATCTTCCTCTTTTTAAAACAAATTCTGTAAGCTGAAGAGCGGCGTACTAAGCTGCTGCCAGCCCGCCCCTTTAGGGGGAATCGAAACTCAATAAAGGGGAAAAAAAAAAGAAAAAAAACTCGGCAGGGGGTCAGTCGAAGTGAGGCTAGGTCAGCCTCGCGTCACCAGTTGCTGGTCAGTCTCTCTTTTGCATTTGTGCGGCAGTTAGCGTCTGTCTGTCGTCGGAGTGCTACTATGTCTGTCGTTTGGATCAAACTTTAAAGCCAGAAAATGAAAGTCTTGCCACTCCGCCAGTAACAGAACTCAGCTAGTGGTCGCCCGGTCGGAGCTGAGTCCCTGCATCTGAGTCTGCGCGTTAGGCCGCCATTCTGCTCGAGTTGCTCGGGCGACGGTTATTGGCGGGTGGATCGGTCGGTTGATCGGTCGCGCACTGAGACACGAGATGACTTGTCCACCTTGAGCGTCGGCACATGTGAGGTCTCCACGTGAGTCCAGTGGGCAGCGCCGTATAGAAAGGGGTAGTGGCTTCGCGGTTGACACGAGAGCAACAGAAGTAGAACCACGACATCGGGCTGGCCGGTGCGAGCTGCGACGTCGTGAGACGGGAGATCGGCGCGCCTTCTTGCGTCCGTTGAAGCGTCTGGCAACGGACGGTTCGGGAGAGCGTTAGGGGTGCTGCGCCAGGTCTTCGCCAGAAATCGCAGTTTATTAGAAGTTAAGTGGTTGGAGATATGTTGTTTCATTTACTTGTTAAATTCTATTTGTTTTCTTGGTGAGGTCACCAGCCGCTTTGTTTTGGGGTCGTCCCACCATTCTTCTCCGTTTTCCCATCCGCGGGAAGGTGGTTATTTGAGAATTGGTTGGTGCATTTTTTCCTTGTGGAGTTGGGGAGGTTTAGAGCAATGTGCGGTTCGTGTTATTTAGTGTTGCACCCCCCCCCCCCCCCTGTCAATCTGCCATACGTTAATAGCTGCCTCTGTCATGTTTGTCGGATTCGGTGTTAACGAATTTATTGCTTAAAGGCCGAATTCTTGAAATATGTTTTTATCTTGCCTATCATCTTGCGAGGTGGTGTATGTGTAGTAGAGCATGTTGTACATTTTATGTAAGTCTGCATTTTATGGGTTTTATTTAAATAGTCGTTTTAGGTTATAAGTTAGCCACCCTTCCACCGTAAGACTCCTTTAAAAAATTGCACTTTCGGTGGCAAATAATTCGAGCATTCTCTAATGAAAACTGGTTGTGCTTGGGTGCCAGTGATGGCCATGTGTTGGTTAGAAAGAGGTCTGTAACCAACAGAATAGCTGTGTGCTAGACACACGGGGCCTACACCTCGAGCCATGATCTAGGATTCGATTTCGTATGACAGCAAGAGAACTCTCGTGATTATCCCAAGCACCTTGACTGCAAAGCTGTTGGTCAGACTTGTGATTCGACCTGCTGTACTGCCATTCATGAAGAGCATTCCAGAAAGTGTTTTCCAACTGAATAACGCTCTCCCACATACCGCTGTTGTCACCCAACAAGCTCTACAGAGTGTATTGCATTTCTTTACTCTACATTAATTATTCTTTGGTGCTGCGACTTTTTTCCGTCAGTGTATTGTTACATAGTATATTATTGTACATATTAGGATTACATGATTGCATACCAGTCGCCCAGCGACTGAAGTTACAGGTCTCCTGTCTCTACTCGCTTATCCTGTTGTTACCCATAGTTAACATTTATTGTTCCCATTCTATGAATGGTACTTCGTTTTTATTCAGTATAGTTTCATGGGGATTTAATTCATTAAATAAAGTGAATGATGACGCTTGAACACAATTAACTATGTCCTACTGTTATTTTCCGAAGTTTCACATTGAAACTTGATGCTATAAGCGACACGTCCACATTGTCGAGCTCCAGCCAACGACTCTATTCGCGTACAGATTGATAGTGCGCTGAAACAACAATCCTGCTGTCGAACACCAGTTGCCCATAATCTAGAATCAAGAGCCCACATAAAATTCCCAAAACGTATCGATTTCTAATCGTCATCACCCTCTGCGAAAATAGTGAAACGGAAACTATGGATATCTTGGAGCTACTGTTTTTCTGCCGGTACTGTCCTGGTTCTTTAACCGAGGAATATCTACTTCATGCAGTTCCTAAAGGTCTTGTGTTTGCACGTTGTGGGCATCCACGGTATAATTTTCCACACACTTATATTCAAACATGTTTACTTTAAGTTATTAGATTAGCAAACACTCTTCTTGTGTTAATTATGATCGAGGATTATGGTATGAATTAAGAAAAATCCTACTCTGAAACTTCCCCTGATAAGTTCTGTATTGGTTCTTAAGTTTTATCTCTACTTGGACAAGCAGTACAATGTCATCGTCTTACTCGTTTCCGCTAGCAATCAACGTTCCTCACATTATTACGTAGCTTTCTCATTGAGACAATCGAGCCCAACAGTGCAGAGACATTCGTAGAGAATGGGGTCTACCCTTTCAACGAAGCAGTCGGAGCGATACTTTATAGATTAATGTAGTAGAAACGCTATGGAGTTTCTGGACTAAAAAGCAGGTTCTGCCAACCTAGAAAAAACTCCCTAACTATTTGCGTTGCCTACATCCAGAGACTAGGCTGCCAATCGTATGCCTGACGTCTTTAAGAAGGCACAATCCGAAACGTCGCTGCCCGGATATCTAAAACCGCAAGATCATGGTGCTGGAAAATTTATAAATACAAAATGGCAATAATAGGAAACTCAAAAATCCAAGATGTCAGAACTAGCCCCGTTATGTCTTATAACCCCTCCCCTCATCTCTTCAGCCAATCGTAGTGTAGTGTTTCAGTAGGCCTGTAAATGAAGCTGCTAATGGCAGGGTGGTGTTTTAACAGGCGTCACATGAGGCTCCCAGTCACGAAGTATCTGTAACTGAGAAATTATGGGAACTTCATTTGACGTGAGAGGAACTGGTTCCTAATTCTAAAAACATACAATTATAAAACAAAAAACAAATACTTAATTCCATTTGAATTACGTAAAGACGGTGTTACTCGAAAAATTATCCAATCTTCCCTGTCGAGGAAGATGCTTACGCTTCACTTCATTTGGTGATACGTTTAAAGTTATTTGCCTCTGAACTGCGTAAACTAGCAGCATCACACTCACTCCCCCTCTCTCTCTCCCTCTCTCTCTCTCTCTATCTCTCTCTCTCTCTCTCTCTCTCTCTCTCTCTCTCTCTGTCTCGGTGACACACACTCACACACACACACACACACACACACACACACAAAATGCAAAAAGTTACACACCTATGAGTACTACTGCCTTGTCACTTAATTTCAGTCTCACATATGTACATTTGTACACCTGACATCAAAAAGTTATTATAATACCTCCATATTTGCCTCATAAATAGAATAATCAGTAAATTTCATCTCTCTGATTTACACACAACAGTAAATTTCGTCTGCCCCCTCTCCCTCTCTCTTCTTTTACTTAATGCCTGTTTTAATGAACCGAAATCATTATGACATTCCACAGGGTGAAGGAAAGGGAACAAAATGCCAAATAAAATATACTATAGATAAAAATCTTTTTTTATAATTTTAAAAATATTCATACGGTAAGTCATAGTTACCATTGATTTGCTCACAATTGTCTTTAATTGTATGATATCACTCAGTGGAAACATATTAATTTAATACACATTGAACTTCATCTGCAACACTCTTTAGAATATCATCTATTGTAAACAGTAGATTGTTACAGTTTGAGTAAATATTTGAGATATCTCCGTTAGACAAACACGTTTGGACTGCTGCATCTGACATGAAAAAATCGAAATGACCCTGAACTGCATTTTGTGGCCACAGTGTATATAACGTGATTCATATTGCCTTACTGCGAAGATCAAATGGTTCAAATGGCTCTGAGCACTATGGGACTCAACATCTTAGGTCATAAGTCCCCTAGAACTTAGAACTACTTAAACCTAACTAACCTAAGGACATCACACACACCCATGCCCGAGGCTGGATTCGAACCTGCGACCGTAGCGAATATCAACAGGCTTTTTATACTGAAACGGAAACAGTTCAGTGTAATAAATACATTCTCACTTATCACATTCTTCAAAAGGAACAAATTGTTCTGATTATGCAAAGCTTGTTCTGTTAACTGACTGTATTATTTTCAGAGTCACTTCTAGAACAGCGTTTAGACTATATCCAAAACCAATAGCTGTAAGTGACAATGAAACGCTCTTGCGAAACAGTCACAGAGAGACAGCAGTTCCCTTTTAGAGACTGAATATTAATATTTGTTATAGCTCCACTATGTGATAATTTATGAATAGGAGTAACAGCCATTTTATGTACATCGCATTAAGCTAGGCACATATGAAAAATATATGTTAATCCGTTTCACAATTCTGGACGTCAGCTGTGTCCATGTTGCTCAGTCTTCCGTGACGGATCACACGTGCAGCGCCACTGTTGAGAAACTCAAGTTGACAAGAACTAACACTCATGAATATGGCAGGTGCACTTTGCAGTCTGTCACATGAAAGAACACAGTCGCTCCAAATCTGATACTCACGCACTTCGTGCTCAAAATTGGACGGCACTCTCGTTTCTGCAACATCAATGTATTTCAGTGCATATTGTGCTCCTGCCCTCCCGCTAATGCTACGACATCTGCAAGTAGAAGAAGTTGTGCTTTCTTGTATTACAAGAGGTAATTGGTAAGTCAAAAATAAATTTTATTAGTAGATGTAGTAAGGACTACACGTGAGTTGTGATGCAGCAATGATGACACGCTGCTCACAGTTTGTCTTCTGCTTTTATACCACACTACCATGCTGAGTCAACAAGTACCAACCAGTTCTTACAGACAAAAACACGCAGTTGGTCATAATGTTCTGTTTTGTCGATACAGGCATCATATTTCGTTTTCGACGATTCCAAGGCACGTGATCTCGGTAGTACACATGCTTTGAGATACGCATAATCCACGAAACGAAATCTTAAATCCGCATTTATATCCTTACATTTCGAACAACAAAAAACAGATATGTACATTCAAGGAACTCAAATACAGGCACTGTCGTCGTTCTTCATCTCCATACTGCATGGGTTGCATCAGTTGACCACAGTTTTGGAGTAAAAGTATTTTAAGTACCGGTAGCTGAGCCACACCTGATACATGTAGCCATCATCACACGTGTCAAAACAGTTGCCAGGAGCCACCGACCTTTTGTTCCCCAGAAGATCAAGGTAAAATAGATGCCTATCAGACCACTGCTGCACTCTGTAAGCATCAAGGAGGTCACTTTATACTGACGCTATAATGCTGCCTACATTTTCAGTTCTCCTCTGAAATCGGACGTGATCCCTCGTCGTCCCTCCCCAGGACACAATGCATGTTGCTCGAAATGCAAAATACCATGCGATAATTATGCAACCAGTTTTCAGATCGGGAGAAAGCACTTTTGCAGGAGTCTTTCAGCTGATGGAATGTTGTCATACACAACTTCCCATTCTGCAATTTAGCCTTCCACATTACTATCATGTGGATTATTCTCTGCCTCTTTCGGCTGGCTCATGTTCCAGTAAAGTTGTAACACTGGACAGTAACATGAGGTCTGTTCACTCTTTCGCTTTATTATAGCTTGATCTTTGCTGGTGAGATTTTCGTTCAGGGTCCTGTACGTATGTGGAGGAACAGCAGCACATTCGCCGACAAGAGTCGAAACCAGAGAAGGTTTGACACAGGTCTGGAGCAAAGGCGACGTCCTAAGCCACCCAAAAGGTATTCCAGCAGTTTTATCTCGGGGCTGTATGGAGGCTAGTCTATTCCAGGAATGTTACTGTCCACAAAACAATGACTCACAGGTCGGCCGGAGTGGCCGAGTAGTTCTAGGCGCTTCAGTCTGGAACCGCGTGACCGCTACGGTCGCTGGTTCGAATCCTGCCTCGAGCACGGATGTGTGTGATGTCCTTAGGTTAGTTAGGTTTAAGTAGTTCTAAGTTCTAGGGGACTGATGACCACAGATGTTAAGTCCCATAGTGCTCAGAGCCATTTGAACCATGACTCACAGGCGTTGCTTTAAACAAGTTGTATTGCCATGTTCATAGGAGCAACTGTAGTGGACTGACCCGACAGCCAATCCACTATGACTTGTAGCCGAATAGCACGCGTTAAGCTCACGCAGACTGGCGTGAGATCTGGAACAGTTAAAGGAGTTGAGTCTAATAAATAAAGTACGAAGCTCTTGGAATACTTAACTTTAATCCACAATTGGAGAACATCGGTCTGACGGTACAGGCATCCATAGATAAATATTAAATGATACTGGCGCCTTGCTAGGTCGTAGCAATTGACGTAGCTGAAGGCTATGCTAACTATCGTCTCGGCAAATGAGAGCGCTATTTGTCAGTTCCATCTCTAGCAAAGTCGGCTGTACAACTGGGGCGAGTGCTAAGACGTCTCTCTAGACCTGCCGTGTGGAGGCGCTCTGTCTGCAATCACTGACAGTGGCGACACCCGGGTCCGACGTATACTAGCGGCCCGCGGCCGATTTAAAGGCTACCACCGAGCAAGTGTGGTGTCTGGCGATGACACCACAGCAACCACTGTCTGCAAAATGATCATTTACACTACGCATTTCACAGAGCTGTAAAATGTGTTCATTGCTTTCCAGACGCAGATTTTCTTATGAAAAGTGAGGAGGCATCGACCTAGCCACAGAAAACACTTTCAGACAGTAGCACCACCTTCTGCTGCGTTCTCCACACGTGGGAGGGAACGTACTCCATCGGATTGCATCACTCGAAATCACTCGTTTTTAACAATTCACTGTCCAGTGACGTAGCTCTTTAAACCACTTGAAGCGTCGCTTAGAATTCACTACAGAAATAGGTCTGATGAGGATTTGCTGAACTATATACGTATAGCCGTTGTATATAGGGACTGATGGCAACGCTTTGGAACTCAGATATGGTTGGTGGTGCAGATTACATGTGATTATTTACAGCCAATCTCCATAACATTCGACGGTTCTGCCCGTCGGTCAAAGAGCTCTGTCGGGTCCTGGTTGAGCTGTGGATCCTCCTCCTCGTTTTGGGTTCTCGTGACCTACAGTTCATTTGGGTTGCTCTAATTCACATAATTTTACAAGTCGCAAGGTACTTTCCGACCATACGTCTGCTCTACAAGCCTCCTCCACTTCTTTCTGTCGAGTGGACCGTATGCCCATTCGATGTTGATGTTAATCCTAGCAACCACCCAGATGTTATCACGCCATCTGATTCTAGATCCTCCTCTCCCTTTCGTTCCATCTACTGTGCTGCCGAATGCTATTTTAAGTAATCTATTTTCCATCATTCTTGCTATAAAGCCTGTCCAGTTCCGACATCTCTTCGTTAGGACATCGATGATGTAACAGTGTTTTTACAGCTCTTATGATTGTTCATTGCATCTTATCTTTTATTCATGTTTTTTTCATCATATACCGGTTCAAACATTTTTCTTATTATATTGACAGATTTTTCTCATATTTCTTTCTAAATATTAATGCTTCATATCCGTGTAATGTTACTGCTGTAATAGTAGACTGATACGGATATTAACTGCGTATTTTTAAAACAGGAACCCCTATTTTTTATTACATATTCGTGTAGTACGTAAGGAAATATGAATGTTTTAGTTGGACCAGTTTTTTCGCTTTGTGACAGAAGGCGCTGTAATAGTCACAAACATATGGCTCACAATTTTAGACGAACAGTTGGTAACTGATAGGTTTTTTAAATTAAAATACAGAACGTAGGTACATTTGAACATTTTATTTCGGTTGTTCCAATGTGATTCATGTACCTTTGTGAACTTATCATTTCTGAGAACGCATGCTGTTACAGCGTCATTACCTGTAAATACCACATTAATGCAATAAATGCTCAAAATTATGTCCGCCAACCTCAATGCATTTGGCAATACGTGTAACGACAGGTATGATGCTTCGACGACCATGTCCACCTGTCATGAAATATGTATTCAATACCGCTTCAACAGCACGCGAACTATGTGCGGACTTCTATCACATTGGAAGTACATCGCCGTTCTGTCATGCAGTGAAACGTCTTGTAGTAACATTGGAAGATCATTACGTAGGAAATCAGCATACATTGCACCATTTAGATACACATCAATCATACATTAACCCGTACAGGTCGCTGATCTTCCACTTGTCGCAGCCATCGTGGATTTTCCGTTGCCCAATACTGCATATTATGCCGGTTTACGTTACCGCTGTTGGTGAATGACGCTTCGTCGCTAAATAAAAGGCGTGCAAAAAATCTGTCATCAATCCGTAATTTCTCTTGTGCCCAGTTGGAGAACTGTACACGACGTTCAAAGTCGTCGCCATGCAATTCCTGGTGCATAGAAATGTGGTACGGGTGCAAGCGATGTTGATGTAGCATTCTCAACACCGACGTTTTTGAGATTCACGATTCTCGCGCAATTTGCCTGCTAATGTTGTGCGGATCAGACGCGACAGCTGCTAAAACACCTACTTGGGCATCATAATTTGATACAGGCCGTGGTTGACGTTTCACATGTGTCTGAACACTTCCTGTTTCCTTAAATAACTTAACTATCCGGCGAACGATCCGGACGCTTGGGTGATGTCGTCCGGGATACCGAGCAGCATACAAAGCACACGCCCGTTGGGCATTTTGATCACAATAGCCATACATCAACACGATATCGGCCTTTTCCGCAATTGATGAACGGTCCATTTTAACACGGGTAATGTATCACGAAGCAAATACCGTCCGCACTGGCGGAATGTTACGTGATACCACGTACTTATACGCTTCTGATTATTACAGCGCCATCTATCACAAAGCGAAAAAAATGGTCCAACTAAAACATTCGTATTTCTTTACGTACTACACGAACATGTAATAAAAAATTGGGGTTCCTGTTTAAAAAAACACAGTTGATATCCGTTTAACCTATGGCAGCGTCATCTAGCAGGCCAACCATAGCGCCATCTGGTTTCCCCCTTGAAGCTAGACAAGTTTCGTTCTTTGCAGTTTATTCGTTGACGCTTATTTCGTGAGATATTTGGCCCGGTCACGATCAATGGGCCACCCTGTATAACCGTCCTACCGTTGTTACTAAAAGGACTTCCGAAGTAATAGAAAGGGTCAGCTGAATCGAAACTTTGTCAATCTGCAGCTAATGGCACATGGGTTTGGACTTTTTTACTTATTAGCAGATAGTATGTCTTTCGTTCATTAACAAGTAATCCTGTTTTCTTAGCGATTTTGTAATAATTCTGCATGATTCTGACTAATCGTGTTTCGAAAATACTTATTAATGTTACATCATCTATTTATGCTTCACTTGGACTCCTGGCGCGTTAGTATTACTGAATTTTTGATTGATCTTCTCTAAGACGAGGTTAAACGATATAGGTGAAATTTTATCCCTTGTCTCAGTCCAACGAACGCTTCAAAATTTCCCGTTTCTTCTGTAAGAGTCCTTCTTTTTTTTTTTTTTTTTTTTTTTTTTTTTTTTTTTTTTTTTTTTTTTTGTCATCAGTCTACTGACTGGTTTGATGCGGCCCGCCACGAATTCCTTTCCTGTGCTAACCTCTTCATCTCAGAGTAGTACTTGCAACCTACGTCCTCAATTATTTGCTTGACGTATTCCAATCTCTGTCTTCCTCTACTGTTTTTGCCCTCTACAGCTCACTCTAGTGCCATGGAAGTCATTCCCTCATGTCTTAGCAGATGTCCTATCATCCTGTCCATTCTCCTTATCAGTGTTTTCCACATATTCCTTTCCTCTCCGATTCTGCGTAGAACCTCCTCATTTCTTACCTTATCAGCCCACCTAATTTTCAACATTCGTCTATAGCACCACATATCAAATGCTTCGATTCTCTTCTGTTCCGGTTTCCCCACAGTCCATGATTCACTACCATACAATGCTGTACTCCAGACGTACATCCTCAGATCTTTCTTCCTCAAATTAAGGCCGGTATTTGATATTAGTAGACTTCTCTACGCCAGAAATGCCTTTTTTGCCACAGCGAGTCTGCTTTTGATGTCCTCCTTGCTCCGTCCGTCATTGGTTATTTTACTGCCTAGGTAGCACAATTCCTTAACTTCATTGACTTCGTGTCCATCAATCCTGATGTTAAGTTTCTCGCTGTTCTCGTTTCTACTACTTTTCATTAACTTCGTCTTTCTCCGATTTACTCTCAAACCATACTGTGTACTCATTAGCCTGTTCATTCCGTTCAGCAGATCATTTAATTCTTCTTCACTTTCACTCTGGATAGCAATGTCATCAGCGAATCGTATCATTGATATCCTTTCACCTTGTATTTTAATTCCACTCCTGAACCTTTCTTTTATTTCCATCATTGCTTCCTCGATGTACAGATTGAAGAGTAGGGGCGAAAGGCTACAGCCTTGTCTTACACCCTTCTTAATACGAGCAATTCGTTCTTTACCGTCCACTCTTACTATTCCCTCTTGGTTGTTGTACATATTGTATATGACCCGTCTCTCCCTATAGCTTACCCCTACTTTTTCAGAATCTCGAACAGCTTGCACCATTTTATATTGTCAAACGCTTTTTCCAGGTCGACAAATCCTATGAAAGTGTCTTGATTTTTCTTTAGCCTTGCTTCCATTATTAGCCGTAACGTCAGAATTGTCTCTCTCGTCCCTTTACTTTTCCTAAAGCCAAACTGATCGTCACCTAGCGCATTCTCAATTTTCTTTTCCATTCTTCTGTATATCATTCTTGTAAGCAGCTTCGACGCATGAGCTGTTAAGCTGATTGTGCGATAGTTCTCGCACTTGTCAGCTCTTGCCGTCTTCGGAATTGTGTGGATGATGCTTTTCCGAAAATCAAATGGTATGTCGCCAGACTCATATATTGTACACACCAACGTAAATAGTCGTTTTATTACCACTTCCCCCCAATGATTTTAGAAATTCTGATGGAATGTTATCTACCCCTTCTGCCTTATTTGACCGTAAGTCCCCCAAAACTCTTTTAAATTCCGATTCCAATACTGGATCCCCTATCTCTTCTAAATTGACTCCTGTTTCTTCTTCTATCACATCAGACAAATCTTCACCCTGTTAGAGGCTTTCAATGTATTCTTTCCACCTATCTGCTCTCTCCTCTGCATTTAATAGTGAAATTCCCGTTGCACTCTTAATGTTACCACCGTTGCATTTATTGTCACCAAAGGTTGTTTTGACTTTCCTGTATGCTGAGTCTGTCCTTCCAACAATCATATCTTTTTCGATGTCTTCACATTTTTCCTGCAGCCATTTCGTATTAGCTTCCCTGCACTTCCTATTTATTTCATTCCTCAGCGACTTGTATTTCTGTATTCCTGATTTTCCCGGAACATGTTTGTACTTCCTCCTTTCATCACTCAACTGAAGTATTTCTTCTGTTACCCATGGTTTCTTCGAAGCTACCTTCTTTGTACCTATGTTTTCCTTCCCAACTTCTGTGATGGCCCTTTTTAGAGATGTCCATTCCTCTTCAACTGTACTGCCTACTGCGCTGTTCCTTATTGCTGTATCTATAACGTTAGAGAACTTCAAACGTATATCGTCATTCCTTAGTACTTCCGTATCCCACTTCTTTGCGCATTGATTCTTCCTGACTAATGTCTTGAACTTCAGCCTACTCTTCATCACTACTATATTGTGATCTGAGTCTATATCTGCTCCTGGGTACGCCTTACAATCCAGTATCTGATTTTGGAATCTCTGTCTGACCATGATGTAATCTAATTGGAATCTTCCCGTATCTCCCGGCCTTTTCCAAGTATACCTCCTCCTCTTCTGATTCTTGAACAGGGTATTTGCTATTACTAGCTGAAACTTGTTACAGAACTCAATTAGTCTTTCTCCTCTTTCATTCCTTGTCCCAAGCCCATATTCTCCTGTAACCTTTTCTTCTTCTCCTTCCCCTACAACTGCATTCCAGTCGCCCATGACTATTAGATTTTCGTCCCCCTTTACATACTGCATTACCCTTTCAATATCCTCATACACTTTATCTATCTGTTCATCTTCAGCTTGCGACGACGGCATGTATACCTGAACTATCGTTGTCGGTGTTGGTCTGCTGTCGATTCTGATTAGAACAACCCGGTCACTGAACTGTTCACAGTAACACACCGTCTGCCCTACCTTCCTATTCATAACGAATCCTACACCTGTTATACCATTTTCTGCTGCTGTTGATATTACCCGACACTCATCTGACTAGAAATCCTTGTCTTCCATCCGCTTCACTTCACTGACCCCTACTATATCTAGATTGAGCCTTTGCATTTCCCTTTTCAGATTTTCTAGTTTCCCTACCACGTTCAAGCTTCTGACATTCCACGCCCCGACTCGTAGAACGTCATCCTTTCGTAGATTATTCAATCTTTTTCTCATGGTTACCTCCCCCTTGGCAGTCCCCTCCCGGAGATCCGAATGGGGGACTATTCCGGAATCTTTTGCCAATGGAGAGATCATCATGACACTTCTTCAAATACAGGCCACATGTCCTGTGGATACACGTTACGTGTCTTTAATGCAGTGGTTTCCATTGCCTTCTGCATGCTCATGTCGTTGATCATGGCTGATTCTTCCGCCTTTAGGGGCAATTTCCCACCCCTAGGACAAGAGAGTGCCCTCTTTGACAAGACCGTTGGGAGAATGAGGCTGACTTCTTATGCCGCCAATGCTGATTATTTATCAAAATTTAGGCAGTGGTGGGGATCGAACCCGGGACCGAAGACGTTTTGATTATGAATCAAATACGCTACCCCTTTTGTTTATTTTTTAATTAATTTTTTTTAAATCTCATTTTGTTCGTTTTCGTTCGTTGTATCTGCTCGGGGCGGACGTCGCAAGACACCCGTTTCAGTTCGTCGTTGTTCCATTAACTCAGTTTCTTTATTACAGAAGGCAGCTAACCCTCTGACCGAACGCGCTGAGTTACCGTGCTGGCAAACCCTTAGATCAGTTAGGTTAGTTTAAGAGTCTTTATACAACATTAAGTTTCGTCTCTGCAGATTTTAATTAACGTGATTGACTTTAACGATATTTCAAAAGCCCCTTATTATATTTAGTTGTGGTTCTCGATGTATGCTGTCGTAGGTCTTTTTCAAATCCAGAACGGTTAAAATGTCACTGATTTGTACTCGGGTAACATTGAAAGACTCTTCCACGTCCGAGGTGACTGAGCTCTCTTGCCCAGGCCATCCTGTTGTCACTGCCTGTCGCTGACAACACGTTTTTCGCCACCTCTTTTTTTCCTGGTGGGTGGATCACGGAATTTAATTCAAACAAACTATTTAAAGAACGAAATGTCAAACAAAAAATTGAAGAAAAAAGATTTCCGTGATGCGTGCATTCTCTCAGACCTTCAAAAAGCAGAAGGTGCCGTAATATAAAGTCTATATGCCCAAAGCATTTCATTCACACAGATATCAAGCTTCCTTGGGAGATAGTTTTGTGTTACGTTGGCAGCCTATTGCTGCACACACTCATGTTGTAGTGAAGCATTTTGTGTTTTCGTGACACATTTGCGGCGAGTAGAAAACGAGTAGCAGTGTTTTGAAAATCTTTGGACGCTGCGTTCTCTTTGATGCATTTTGAAGTGATATCCGTGACACAACTCGTACTTCACGCTGGGCCACGCCTCCTCCTGCTTGTTTGGGCAAAGACGGTGGCGGACCCGTGACGGCAGGTGGTGTCCCGACGTGCGGCTGTGCGTGACACCGCACAGCTATCGGAGCGTCCGAGGCTCACGGGACTGAGGCACCGAGAGAGGTAATTCCACCGTGAAATAATACGTAATTGTTGCTCAAAAATCAGCACATGTAAGAGTGTGACACACCTCTGTAGACAACCAATCATGCATATAGGTTCCTTGAACGTACAATGATCAACCAGAACATTACGACCACCGGCCTACTACCGATATAAACCCGTCCAGGCGATAGCAGCTTCACCTGGGGAGATACGACTGCTAGTCAGACAAACGTATCAGTGAGCGTGCTGTCCTCGTATCGAATGGGAAGCAGCGCTCTATCTGACCGAGGGAAAATCGTGATCCTTGAGGCTCGGCACGACCATTTCGGAAACTCCACAACTTTCAAGGAGTGGTGAAACGACGGCAAGTCGTCGTGGGGTTGAGCGGCCACCCCTCACTACAGCTGTCGCACGTCATAGGCCGGGCAGACTAGCGAAACAGGGCAGGCGGCGAACTGTGGCAGGACTAACATCAGACTTAAAGTCTGGGCATGGTACAAGTGTGTTTGAACACACAGTCCACAGAGTCCACCAAACACTCTGAACGATGGGCTTCCGCAGCCGATGGCCCGTGTAAGCGCCAATACTAACACAACGACATCGGGAACTACGACTGAAACGGGCACGAGACCATCGCCATTGGACGTTATCGCCATGCGTGCGTATTGCATGGTCTGACGAATCCCGATATCTTCTTTAATATGCCGATGACAGGGCGCGAATCCGTCGTCTTCGAGGGGAGCAGCTCCCTCGCACCTGTTCTGCGACACGGAGACGAGCTGCCAAGCTCAGTTATGCTCGGGCAAATATTCACATGGGCATCCATTGCTCCAGTGGAGCTTGTGCAAGGCACCATGACGGCTAGTGCCTACTGTACACTGGTTGCAGACCACGTACACGCCGTCATGGCGATCATACTTCCCGACGGCAGTGATATTTGTGAACAAGATAATGCGCCATGTCACAAGGTCAGGATCGTCATGGAGTGGCTCGTGGAACACAGCGGCCAGTTCCAATTCATGTGCTGGCCCCCAGTCCGCAAGATGTCATCCCGATTCACCACATCTGGGATGTGATTAAAAGTGACCTCAGAGCTCATCACCCTCTTCCTCGGACTTTAAAGAAATCAGGAGACTTGTGTGTGCAGATATGGTGCCAATCCCCTTCGAGCGACCTACCACGGCCGCATCGCTTCCAAGCAACGACGCGTCGCAGCTGTTGTCTGTGCCAAAGGAAGACTTACCGGCTATTAGGTAGGTGGTCATAATTTTCTGGCTCATAGGTGTATATATCTGTTTCCTTCTGACTGAGATGTGGAAGCGGGAAATGATGCTTCATAGAGGTTGAGAGATAAAGCAAACGTGTAAGCATGTCACATTACGTGCGGAGAAGAAATATGATGCATGTGTCCACAAGTTTGTATTTGTCGTGTTTTTTGTTTTGTTTTGTTTTAAGGGGCTCCGGAACGCCCTATACTTGCAATGTTAGAATAACGCTTATAAATTACATCTTTCCTCACAAAGTATTTGAGGTAGGAAGTTGAACTTTTTACAGATTATTTATTGGAATATGGGCTACAACTTAACACAGGGATTTTACAAAATTTTAGTTCAGTTATTAAAGATGATTTTTTTTCAATTGTAATGAAAATTCACAACATTTTTTTGCAATTTTTTATTTATATATTCAAAAATATACATCTTTTTGGAAAAAGGCTGTGTTAAATTATGCAGAAGGTACTGTGTAACATTTACTGAAAGTTTGAAACAAATATGTTTGGAAGATCCTTAGAAAACATGTAATTAGTATGAGAAAATAAAAGTTTTGGGAATCGAGCGACAAAGATTGGATTAACTTTTTAGTGCTTTCCAGGTCCATAGGATGGATTATCTTCATCCTCTGCAAACTCCTCCTCCAGCTTCCTCTTGTTCCTCCTCCTGTTTACTCTTGCTTGTATTTCTAGACTCTACAGCCCTGTCTGCAGCCCGAAGGCGTTCCTTGTCTAAAGCAAGCATCGCTCGTACCATGTTAGAACCTATCTTCATTCCCATATTTCTGAATACCTTGCACCTTACAATGTTGCCATCATTGAAAGTCGCAACAGCATCATACACACCAAAGTGAAGTGTTTCTATTCCAACAAATACAGTCTTGGGGATTCTCGACCATATAACACTATTTACACTTTCATTGGGGTTTTGAGTTTTTCCGTGAATACACTTTTTCAACAGTTCAGGTGCTGCTAAGTCTCTGAAAATAGGTTTTATCACCTCCATTATTGCATGAGGCAGTCTATGCTAATGAGTGTGCACTTCACCAGTTAGCAATCCTTTGTTATATTGACACCAACTTTCTTCTTCTTTGGGACACAAGCTATGTTGGGGATTTTCATCGGTTGAAGAAGTATGAAAAAAAAGAGCCCAAACAGCCTTCTTCATTTCGTCGACACTTTGTGTATTTTGCCTTTACTTTTACTCACTATTATACTTCAACAAAACAGAGACTCAAGAAATAGAATTAATTACGAATATTTTCGAGATAACGACAGAGTAAATAAACATGAAACAATCGACAATCACACCAGCGATATATATTGAACCATCACAGGTTAGCCACAACACATACTTTATCTCACATCACTAAAACGTACCTGATGAACACGGACGTTAATAATAACACCATTTGACAGCAGTTTAACAGCGCCACAGTGGGTCACGCCCATGTAGAACACATTTCAAAAAAAAATTAAAAATAGTTGTAGTCTTCGGAATTGAATAAATTTTATATCTATTAAAAGGTAATAGTCTGCAGATTCAGAAAACGCAAAAAAGTAAAAATTGAACTTTTCATGATTTTGAGCCTTTCCGGAGCCCCTTAACCGTTCTGGGAAGTGGAGAGAACTTGTTGACTAGACATTTTATTTACATCACACAAAAGATTCCGTGAATGTGCATGTCCAGACTGTTTTCTCCCACCACTTGATTCTGCGGGAAGGGTCGGTACTACTTGGAAGTATTCGGAACCATTGACTGACTCAGCGGGAGATGAGCTACAAAAGTGGGGCATCCACTCGAGGTAAGGTATTCAGGTCATGTCATCATACCTGTGGAGCTTTTTTAACGCTGTTTGCTTTCAAGATGTCTGCTGCCAATAAATATAAGTCGGGCACATATACATTATCAGTAACTATGTGACGCCTTCTGCCTACTGATTACTTGCTGTAACTCACGCATGCTTTTGCCTAATTTATTATTACAGTTTCTACAAGCAGCTGGAGAGAAAGACGTGACTGTCGTGTCTAACGGATGATACGGCCGAACATAACGAAATTTACGACCCGTGACTACTCTCTAAAAAACAATATGAACCTTACATTTTTCGTCTATTGATTCTACTTCTTCTTCCAGGAACCTTTCTGCTTATGCAGATTGTACACAGGCTTTCGTTCAGACATTTGTTATAGGTGTTTCACAGTTGCATTTTTTCCGACAGTCTGCAGTCTATGGACAGCTTTCCATACCTATAAATGCAGTCAAATTCATCTACTTGCTGTTAACTAAAAATACTTTCCCTCATTACTGCACAATCCAAAAGGGTTTGTCATTATTACCTAATCTAGTGGCAGTCGAATAAGTGCAGCGGGTAGTACCTGATCATAAGAAGGTTGACGAAGACGATTTATGGAGAAGGCTCTCTGTAGGTTGAACTTCGCACGCAACATTGACTCTGAGACGGACGAAGCAGTGCTCTAAATATATAATTAGGTATAAAAAAAACGACATACCATCAGTGTTTATAGTTTAGAATGAGTTTCCGTGGAATCAATTTTTAAGAATCGGATATGTACTAGTATTATAACGAACCATAAGCGATTCGAAACAATATCTTGATCTCCCCCTATTTCCATCAACGCGATAAGGTAGATGAATATGCCTGTTAAGAAAAATGCCTCACTTTTCCGTGAAGTCCTACTCCCCAAGTCACGTGCGGCTAGAGAAACGTATATGACCAAAAACTACGTGCCTCTATCGCTGTTGATGCCATCGGTGAATTGTATTCAACCAATGTGACATACCGACTTTTAAAGAAACTGGAACCCTTCCAAGTTGACGACACCAGGTGGGAATTAAAGTAAATAATGAGTCTTGTGTTGACATTAATATAACTTAAGGATTTTATGTGGGAAAGCACAAAACAACTGCACAGAAATATGGCGTCAAAAAAATTTGATTATTGTTTCACACTGGTTAATTTACCATGTTTGTATCTAGCAAATGACCACGTGAACTATGTGTCTAAATAAACACTGTAGTCGTTTCATTTCCTACCGAATTGAATGGTGTTCGAATATTTGAGAAAAACAATGAAATCCTCTCTGTTAATGCATCAGCAATGCAGTTTTCTGACAACGAGTGGATGGGTATAGGAGGGTGTTAATGTGTTGAGGGAAAGCAGTAGGCACCCACTGAAGTGATGAAGTTAAACATTATATAAGAGGCATGATGGTTTATTTCAGTAAAAGGTGGTGGAAGTCAGGCCTAGAGGAGGAGGAGGAGGAGGAGATTAGTGTTTAACGTCCCGTCGACAACGACGTCATTAGAGACGGAGCGCGCAAGCTCGGGTAAGGGAAGGATGGGGAAGGAAATCGGCCGTGCCCTTTCAAAGGAACCATCCTGGCCAGGCCTAGAGAAGCCGCCGAAACTCAATGGGCTGTGTTCTAACGGTGACCGGAACAGTCGCGGGGTTGAAGTGACGGAAAACGCGGAGGGACCCGCGGAGCGGCCCGCGAACAACAACACAACGGGAGAGGACGGACACGAACAACGAAGAACCTTACGACAACAATAACAACGAAACAACAGAGTCAAGAAAACCTAACTAGACAACCACGTCCAGACTGGCAGGCCGAGTGAGAGGCAGGCGCTCAAGTACTCTATCTGGAACGCCGCTATCGGCCGCTGCAGCCACGTGTTCCACTGTGGCGCCCTCACTCTAAATGCGGGACAGGAGACGCGCGCCGCCACAGCTTACGGCGTGACGGTGCAGAGACCTCTACGGGTCTTCGACGTCTGGCGGGGATTCAAATTCCGCGGCTCGCGGTACCAGAGGCTGGTGTCCGAGAGAGCAGGAGAGGAGAGCGCCTAGTCCGGTTGGAAGCTGCCAGCACAAGATAACGGACGGCGTGTCCGCTCCCGGCGGCTGGTCGCGGCTCCACCCCCACGTGACCACCTCCAAACCTCCGTATTGGACAACCACGTGAGTTTAGCTGCTGATGGTTCAACACATGAGTTTCAAAGTGGTTCGGTCCGGTTTAATGCAACGTGACGAGCTAAAACTAGCAGCCAGGCAGAATGCACTGGCGAACATGAATTCAAATACAAAAAATTAAATTTTTATAATATTACATCCATGCAATAACGGACCCCACTGTACAACTGTGGTTGCCTGAAGATGAGTGGTGGAGGTGGAAATGGGGAGGAGGATGTGAGGGGCTTCGTTAGAAGGCACAACGGGTGTAATTCTGCCGTAGTGTATTTTTTTCAATTTTTCATCACCTCCATCTTGCATTTTTAAATTCCCTATAGCTGCCATCTTGTATTTATAAATTTCCTGCCAGCACCTTAATGGATACCAACATTTTGATGATGCTGTGCGCATCCTTGTCATGTAGGCAGTCCAGACTTATAGGAGGTTCTTTGAAATGGTGGAAAAACACCATGTTTGCTTCTTAGACGCCATAGCCTTCCTGCTTAACTTTCTGGTGCACTCTCCTATCTTCTCAAAGTCAATTCAGTCACTTCGCTGTTTAGGTGGTTGATTTATCACGTTCTCCTCCTCCTTGCAGAAAATGACATGTCCTCTTGATTTTATATTTCAGAAGTGATAAAAGGTTTTTTTATAGCGAACCTCAGAATACAGTACCTTTACTCAGTCATGCTTTGTTCTTTACATCACTGGATGGCCACAATGTACACACTAATGGCAACCTCAATATACCATGGAAGATAAACTAAAGGAGATATCTGTTGTGGATTGGCAAGACAGCCAATCCACTAGGAGGAGGAAGCCGAAAGGCACGCGTTTAAGCTCACGCAGGCTGGCGTGAGGTCTGGAACAGGACAAGAAATTTAAACTTCATAAAAAAGGAGGTAACTGCTCTTGACGGTACATGTTTTCCAGCATCAATAGCAACTGGTAATGGCGCCTTGCTAGGTCGTAGCAAATGACGTAGCTGAAGGCTATGCTAACTATCGTCTCGGCAAATGAGAGCGTAATTTGTCAGTGAACCATCGCTAGCAAAGTCGGCTGTACAACTGGGACGAGTGCTAGGAAGTGTCTCTAGACCTGCCGTGTGGCGGCGCTCGGTCTGCAATCACTGATAGTGGCGACACGCGGGTCCGACGTATACTAACGGACCGCGGCCGATTTAAAGCTACCACCTAGCAAGTGTGGTGTCTGGCGGTGACACCACATTCCTCCCCCGCAAATCGACGTACGGTTGTGGTATAAGGCTTCCGCCCGCCGTGGAGAGGACCCCATGTTGGCGTATGTGACGAGGTGGGGAGCCTAACAACAGGCGAGACTGTGACACCCGCACCCTGCCATTCGGCCCGAGGGGAGCAAGGAAACGCCTGAAAACCTGCTTCAGGGTGCACGCCAACATGTGGTGTATGCGCCCGTAGAGAGACAGGCGGGGCCGAAAGGTCGACCCCCATCGGACCGGGGCACCCGACGGGAGAAGACGACATATGGTCCGGAGCGGGCAAGAGTTCCGTGGCGGAGGACAACTGGTCACGGGAAGCGATCGGCGGCGCGTGACCCAGGGAGGCGCCCAACGGTTGCAGTGACGCGTCCACTGCGGGCGTCGCCGGCGGGAGAACAGGCGGCGGCGGCGGCGGCGCGTCGCCATGGGGCAAAATGGAAGACATCGTCGGTAACACCTGGGGCTGAGGCGAGCCAGTAGATGGGTCCCCAGGGCGCTGACCGGACGGCACCGTCGCTGAAAGCAGACGGGGAGCGTCAGATCCCGTGCGAAGACAAAGGCGCAGCTGATTGAGATGCCGACGCACCTCACCAGAGGCCCCCAAAACCAGATACACCGCGCGGCCGAGCCTGCGAAGAATACGCCCTTCGAGCCAACGCCGTGAACCTCGATAGTTGCGGTAGTAGACAACGTCGCCTGGGGCAAAAGCAGGTGTCTGCCGCTGCACAGGAATCTGATGCGGCGGATGTAGCAAAGACATCAAGGTTCGATGAGGGCGACCGTGGAGCAACTCAGCCGGCGAGCGACCATCTCGGGGCTCAGACCAATACGAGGACAAAAAGAGCAATAACTCGTCCTCCCGCGAATGCGACTGTTTCAACTTCAACATCTGTGACTTGAAAGTCCTGACCAAACGGTCAGCGGCTCCGTTTGACTGTGGCGAAAATGGCGCGGACGTCAGAGGTTGAATACCATTTGCCTTGCAGAATGACTGAAATTCTGCGGACATGAATTGTGGGCCATTGTCAGAAACAATAGTCTGTGGAAGACCTTCAATGAAAAAGATAGCGGATAACGCTTGGATGGTGGCAGGTGATGTCGTGGAAGACATCCGGACAACAAAAGGAAAATTACTGAATAAATCGACCACAACCAACCATCGAGCATTCCAGAATGGACCAGCAAAATCGATGTGTAAGCGTTGCCAAGGGGAAGTGGCTTTTGGTCATGCAAAGAATTTCCGCGGTGGTGCTGATTGTTGTTCGGCAAACACCATGCAAGAAGAGCACGTATTCGTAATCGCGGCATCGATTCCGAACCAAGTACAGTGCTGACGAGCAATTTGTTTCGTTCTCACTATACCCCAATATCCTTGGTGGAGAAGCCGAAAGACAAGAGGACTGTAACGAACATGGGACCACAACCCTGTACTGATCAGTATCAGAACGCCACAGCAAGACACCACGTCGTATAAAAAGTCTCTCCTTGTGAGCAAAAAATCGGCGAACCAACGGATCTCCTATCCGTGACTTTGACAAGGGCCATTGCATAGCAACAAAACGCAGAACGGTAGCAAGGACAGGGTCAGCAGCTGTTACTGTAGCTACACGACGAAAATCAATCGGAAACGATTCGACCACGTCATCGGTTTCCGCATCAATGAACATGCAAGCAAGTTCGGAAGAATCGAATGCTCTATCCTCAGCAACAGGCAAACGGGACAACGCATCGGCGTTTCTGTGCTTAGCAGTGGGCCGATACAAGATATCGTAGCGGTACTGCGAGACGAAAATTGACCAGCGAATGAATTTCTGCGCTGTACGTGGAGGTACAAGCTTGGTCGGATGAAAAAGCGATGTCAAAGGTTTGTGGTCTGTGATGATGGTAAAGTGACGACCATACAAGCAATCATGAAACTTTGTAACACCAAAGACGACAGCCAATCCTTCTTTCTCGATCGGTGAATAATTTCGTTGCGCAGACGAGAGCAATTTGGACGCAAAGGCAATAGGGCGATCGTGCGATCCATCTTTGTGCGCAAGCACAGCACCGATCCCGAAATCCGATGCACCCACCATCAACAAAAGGGGCTTCCGGGGATCGAATGGCGTACGGCAAGTATTTGAAAGCAACGCCGATTTCAACCGGCGAAAGGCGTGGTCACATTCCGTCGTCCAGACGAACGGAACACCTTTACGGCGTAAGCGATGAATCGGAGCTGAAATGGAAGAGGCGTGGCGCACATAGCGATGATAATAATTAATTTTTCCCAGCACACTCTGTAGATGCTTCAAATTCTGCGGCGAAGGCAAGTCTTGTATGGCACGGAGGTGCTCTGGACTGGGATGTATGCCTTGGGCATTAAGTACATGTCCCAGATATGGCGAATCACGAGCAAAAAACACACATTTGTCCTTCCGCAAGCGAAAACCATTTTGTCGCAAGACCTGAAATAATGTTCTGAGATTGGCTAAATGTTCTTCTTCCGTCTTTCCACAGATCACAATATCGTCCACATTGTTTGCTGCAGTAGGGACCGACGCACAAACAGTTTGTAAATATTGCTGAAACAATGGAGGGGTGGATGCACACCCGAATGGCAGTCAGTTCAATCGGTACAAATCAAGATGCGTGTTAACCACCAAAACGCGCTAGGATTCTTCGTCCACCGGTATTTGCAAGTACGCATTTGCTAAGTCCAACTTCGAAAAATATTTACCCGGGCACGGTTTATCAAAAAGATTTTCCGGGCGGGGTAAAGGAAAAGTTGAGTCACTAGTTGTGGATTCACTGTTGCCTTGAAGTCCACACAAAGACTCAATTTTCCGGAAGGTTTTTGCAAAATTACTAAGGGTGATGCCCAGAGAGAAGCCTGCACACGTTCAATTACACCTTGTGATTCTAAATCGTGTAATGTCCTTGCGACCTCATCACGCAATGAGTGGGGAACATTGCTCGCTCTGAAAAATTTCGTATGCGCGTTTACTTTCAGTTCCAAATGTGCTTTATAGTTCCTAGCGCAACCGAGGCCTGGTGCAAAAATGTCTGCAAATTCTTCACATAGACGAGAAACACTGTCTGAAGGCACAGTCTGGTTCACTTTGAGGACCTGATTAACTATAGACAAGTTAAACAACTGAAATAAATCGAAACCAAACAAGTTTGAAACGTCCCCTTCAAACAATGATACATGACTGTGCTTAAACTGACACACAATATTTTTAGCGCAACGCAATCTGACTTTCAAAAATCCCTGCAAAAGAATGGCCCTGACTAACATTAATCTATACCTTTCACAAATCACTTACCTCACCAAAAATCTCCGTTACTCGAACTACTGCAATACAGCGAGCGCCACTACTGCCACCTAAATAAAAGATTCAAACTACGGAAGGCACTAACTACTGATAGGCATAGTTAGCAAATGAAAGATTTTAATAGAGAACAAACAATGTATTTACCTTAATAGTCATAATATATATAACAGTTCATGACAAATTACAAAACTCCGCCATATCTCTCCCCACATCCACCACTGCTGGCGGCTCACCTCCAACTGCGCAACGCTACGCGCTGTTCACATCCAGCTGCCGCTGCCCAACACTACAATGGCAGACAACAATGCAAACTAGCCACAAACTGCACACAGCACAGCCAGTGATTTTCATACAGAGCGCTACGTAACGTTGCCAATAAGAAAACATAAACAGCCTACTTACATAAAGAAAACATAAACAGCCTACTTACATAGCCCCCATGCTCCCCACAAAAAATTTTACAAAATATTTTTGGGCAGTCGCCAATAATGATTTGATAAAATTTTTCATAATTACAATAACTAAGATATCAAATGCACACACTTATTTATACAATGTTGGTCAAAAGCTGAAGAGCAAACCCACAGCAGAGTCATTCAACGTTTTGAAGAAGATTGTTAGGTAGGTCGTCACAGAGCAGACCCACTGTAGTCCTGGTAGAGATTACGGTATTGGTGGGCCACCAGAGGCGCAGACCCACTGCAGTCCTTGTAGAAATAATGGTAATGATGAATCATCAAAGGTGTAGACCCACTGTAGTCCTTGTAGAAATAATGGTATTGGTGGGTCATCAGAGATGCAGACCCACTGTAGTCCTTGTAGAGATGGCCAGCAGCCATCTGTTGCGACTGTGCAGCTGCACAATCACCATCGAAAAGTCTTGCAGAGAAGATAGCAAGTCCATAAGCCACCACTTATGCACGCACAAAGTTTTTGGAATTGTCCTTAGAACCAACAATGCTGTTATCCAGTCCCTTGCTGAAATATTAACACACGTGCAAACACTAACCGTCCCTACTTCTCACATATTGTGCATTACTGTGACCAACAGAAATGTGTGCACTGAAATGTAACTTACAAGTTACTTAATTTGATGAACTGGTGCCAATTACAATTTTATAACGTAAGAATACAATTACAAAAGTACAAAATACATCATTAAAGAACATAACAATACAGATAAAATTTGTAGTACAGGCTTTACAAAAGAATCGAAATAACATATACATCAGTGTTACAGGAATTATGACATGAGTACATACATAAAAGATCAGAATAACTTTTGAAACATCAACTTTACACATGAGCATTAAAACAAAATAAATAATGTCTCAACATCTTTACAAAGTAAATAACATAGTATTAGGAAAATTCTACAACATAGCTCTCAGCAGCTAAACACATAAAGACAGGAAAAACACAAATACACAAGGGTACACAAACATATAGAGGGATGACACAAAAGGAAAGGACAGGGTTTGTTTTACTGCAGTATTTTGCATGGAGATCTCCCTTTGTTCATCATTATTCCCAAAAGTACTATCTGAGCCAGCTTTCTGTATTCTGTTCACATCCTCTTTCAAAATAGTTTTTCTCCACTGTACACTACCTTTTTTTTTTTTGGCCAAACCATTTTCTTATATCTTCTCAATGCATTTCTTCCTAATCATCATAGTTAGTTTCTTATATAGTCTACCCCTTCTTAAGCTAACTTAAATCTACTGAGCTGAGATATATATACCAAGGGATGAGGCAATGCAGCATCACATAAAACAATTAACACAAACATCAAGGACAAAAATTTTAAATAGGCAAAGCAATTGCATTACTACAACTAATATAAGGCACTGTGCAGGAAACAAGAAAAATAAATTAGTAGTAAAACTGGCTTAACAGCGTAATACAACGTCAAATTCAGTAACACTATGCCTGGCAAACAGCAGCAGCAACTTATATCTAAACATGACATAGTGCAAGCAAAAAAAATAGTACACTAAAGACAACAATGCAGATAAGGGAAATGTCTATTCACATCTTAATGTCTATGTAATTAAAGTGGTACACCACAACAACTTATTGTAAAAAAAATATTACCCTATACTTGAAAAGAAAATTATGTGTGCAGTTACTGTTACTAGTCCCTTCTTATTGTTCTCCCCATTCCAAGAGCTCCTTTATCGAAGAATGTGGGTCATAAAATAATTATTTAATAGATCTGTTGACAGAAAGTGTTCACATTAGCAAATGCATCGAAGTTTATTTTATAAAACTAATGCTGCAACACAGCTGGAAAACAGGTATCAAACGAAATAAGCAATTACGCAAACCAAAGCATAAAAACATCATTCAATAGCTATGTGGCATTTCGTAAGTTAGTAGCCCTCAACTCTCGTAGAAAGACACTTGTCATAATCAGGTGTGCAGATTTATGAATATTTCTCATCAATTCATAAGCATTTCAGTAATTAGCATGAAGTACGAGTAATCATATGTTTTCAAGTAATGAGCGTGTAATATTTGCGATGCTTTCTACAAAGGAATGTCAATAGCGAGGTTAATGGTCTCTCTTTTTTTTCTCCACCTCTGTCTCTAAAAGGCGCACACACTAATGGCTTTCTTTTGTCAGACGACTACCTCTCAGCTGGGCGCCCAAAACGCATTACGTGCAGTTGGTCACTTACCTTTCTTACCGAAATATTTACGACAGCAGTTTCTGCTACAGTGGCAGTCTCATATAAAAATATTTCACAGGTCAAGAATTTGCATTGCAAATGTGTAGAAACAAAATCCTGTAAATATAACAATGTCCAAAAAATTTTCGACCGCATTGTGATACATTCACACATTTACACACATTTCATAACTCTTAAAGTACGATTCTCGGTTTCCAACATCCTTTTTCACAAGTCAAGAGTCCCTACCCACTATTCATTACTCCTTACCTTATTACACATATACGTATCCATCGACACTCTTCAATATTTCGTCATTATAACTATGAAGCATAATCAAATAACTCATATAGCCTCAGCCTATTGATCATAAACGTACCTCAGCAGCATAATACACAGCGTCGTCGTAAAAATAACATCATAACACCTCAGTCAAATCTCAAAAACGTCGTAGCTTTCTGCATTAATGTCAAAACCTAAAAAAATTCTTTGCTCATTTCAAGAGTGTCATCTACCTCAAACGTACTTTAAAAATCATGATTTCATACCAAATACATCATTCAAAGCTCTCATAGTATCACAATAGGTCCGAAAAAATATGAACAGTTCACAAAGTACATACAGAATACAATTTCATAAGTGTGAAGTTATCCAACTGTTTAATTGCATAAACATGTCACTGATGTAGTAAAAAAAAGTTTGTTTCTCTGTTAAATGATCAGATAGCTGTGTAATTTATGTGTTAGAGGAATATGGTACCGATGTGTAAAGTTGTATAAGCAAATTCCATATTAGCTAGGGCTCCTTGTGCTTGCCAAACACATGATACACAAAGTAGGAGTGTACCCCCCTGAGGATTATTATAATTATACCCTCAGGTGTTACAGATTACAGCAATGGAATGAAATGTATCACGGAAAACTTTCTTTGTAATTCAAAAATATTTAAAAATAAATGTTTTAAGTACAAAATTAATCACTCAAATACGTGTCCTGTAGCGCTAAATGTGCGTCTTGCTGTAAGATAATCTCTGTGGAAGTGTCGTAGTTATTGTCCTCCGAGAGCTAAGTTCTGCAGAAGTCAATGTACTTACCTCATCATAAACAAAAGTGAAATGCTTTGCGTATAGATTTCTTAGTTATTACGCTTATTGTTGTGATGAAGAAATTACTGTGCTGTAACATATTGTTGTGCTACGGAAAAGGCTGTCTCATTGTAGCTATACCACAAAAGTTACTATTAAACATGTTTTACTTTCCAGAAGAATTCAGAAAAACTGTGCAGATATAAAACAGATACACCGCAAAAGCAACATTGTAAATTGTCACTCGTTAGTAGTGTCGTGATAAAATCGTGTAGCTGTCACATAAACTAACCACTGTCTCATCTGGTATCTCACAGAAAGTACTTTAAATCCAGAATGTATTTTCAAGTAAACCAAAATGTTGCATTAGAATCTCATTAGCAGTACCAGTATATGTTCTAAGTATGTGAGCCTTATATTCGTTACGTAATCGTGCAACTAACAAGCAAGAATGTACACACACAGTAACACTGCGTCGTCTTTCGCAATAACAATGCATTCGTAATTTCTTTTTAAATAAGTTCTCTTGGTTCTTGAGTGGATATTGAACTTCAAACATTGTTGCATGTTAACAGTTTCTTAAGTCTGACAAAGCATACTAGAAATGTGAAGTGAAAAATTTTATAGCAAAGACTAAATTAAAAAACAGTTTATCTCTCAATAATCGGTTTTACATGTGAGATGTGGTGTAACCCTTTGCTCTTCTCAGTACGCAGAGTTTCAACTTGAATGCAATTATCATGCGGTATTCGTCCGTAAAGAATACTGGAATTTTGCTCAAGGTTAGCGTCAATGTTATTTTTCTCTGAGCCAGCCGGCGCACGCGGCAGCCTGCGATGCGAGTCATTGTCTGTTCCTTTGTTGGCGCGGGTCGTTATTGGGATTTGGAGACCTAACGTCCACAAATTCACGTTGTCGAGAGTGCTCTGCTCTGTTTGAATCCCGCCAGTTCTGATGCAATTCAGGTCTGTCGTTACGATCATATCGTCTGTCGTCATGTCGGTAGATTCCATAGTTTCTTTCTTGTCGGTCACATGGTGGAGAATTTCTCCCTGAATCGTAACTGCACGCTGGACCGTTGCGGCTGAAGTTATTCTGTCTCCCGTGATAATAATAGTTCTGGTTGCCAAATTGTCTGTTTCTATGATTGTCTCTGTCATATTCATTACTACGGAAATGCGATCTTTCTCTGTAACTATTTCTCTGCCAGTGGTTGTCATACGGGTGGTGTCTGTTTTGGTCACGATTTACGTTGTAAGAATAGGCTAGTCGTGGCCATTTATTGTTTCTGTCGTCACAGAATTGTGACGAATGTGACCTGTAGTGATTGTTTTCCTGTTTTCGCATCCCGCGACAGTCTGTGTCAATTTCTAATTCTTGTAAGAGTCCCTGAAAAGCTTCAGTGTCGTCTTTGCAACGTCCTGCCAAAATAATATGCCGTAAATGTTCAGGTAATTTGATTAAGCAAATGCGGATGAGTTCTGAGGGGCTGTATGGGTTTGACAGGTACTGATTCTTGTGCAACATGTGTTCAAAATATTTGACAAGACTGGAAAATTCAGATTGTTCAAAGTGTTTCATCATCATGATGCTATGTTTTACTCGGTCTTGTGTAGCTTGTGACCAATATGCTGAGAGGAACGCATGGTAAAATTCTCCTTCACTGTGACAATCGTGAATGACCGATCGCATTCTTACAGCTGGTTCATTCTCCAAGTAGCCACAGATAAATTCTAACCTGTGCTCCAATGACCAGTTGGGAGGAAAACAATGAGAGAATTGATGGAGCCACGCTTGTGGATGAATGTCGTTGGCAGAATTCTTAAACGTTTTGAATTTACGTGTAGTAATGAACAGCTTATAGTCAAAATCATCGTGTCGGCGAGTAGCACATCGCTCATTGTCACTTCGTTTCGGCGGTTCCACCTCAAAATCCAGTGCGCCTTGCCAATTTCTTTCATAATTTCCGAAGTGCCCTGAGTTATTATTTTCTGGCTGTTCCGTATTTCTATGTCCCTCTTCTCGTATTGGAGCGCGAGTGGCCTCTGAAATACGTAATTCTTGTATTACCTGTGTCAGCTGATCTTGTACTTCCTGGATTTCTCTTTGGTGTTGCGTATTAATTTGATTCAAATTTTGTTTCAGTTTCCTAATTTGTTCATACTCTTCTGTGTCAGTGAAGGCTACAGGTCTTGTGTCATTCAGATCATCATCTACCTTTGTAGATAAGTTAGTGACCTGATCCGAAAGTTCGGCTACTTTCTCCGATAGTGAACACATTTCCTCAGTGTGTTATTCTGAACCAAGTTTCAGAGTGTCCATTTGTGTTGAAATCGAATCTACTGTGTCCTTTATGTTTTCCTGAGATTTTGCAAGTTGCGTAACCGAATCGGTAGATGCAACTGAGTCAATTTTAGCCCACAAGGTCTCATGATTTTCATGAACAATGGTTTGCAGTTCTTTTATGGCTGCTTCGTGATTCTGTAATGCATTTTCATGACGCGAAAAAATAGGTTGGAAATGCTCACAAATTTGTGTTTTTACGTCATTACAGACTTTTTGATATTTCGATTCAATGTTATGTAACTCAGCAGTTAAATCTTCACGTGTTTGTTCGAGAGTTTGTTCCAATGGGTGTAACTTTTGAAGCTTTTGCTGTGTTTGTCTCTGATTTTGTTCCATTGTGTCTAACTTTAAAAGATTTTGTCCCATTTGCTTCTGATTTTGTTCAAGCGTTGTGTCTAACTTTTGTAGCCTTTGTCCCATTTGTTGCATTAACTGTAACAACAGTGCACTGGTATCTGAAACATGTTTCTCAGTGCTATTAGGAAGTGCATTTGAACCGGCAATATTCGCAGTTTGAATAGCAGAAAATGTGTCTTGACTTATTTGAGAAAAGGGTGAGGACGCAAAACCTGAATCTACAGTATTTGCAAGATTGTGTCCTGTCATTTCGGATTCCTGAGGCAAGCTGTTGCCGACCGATCGATCGATAATGCTTCCCTGTTCACTAATTGTTTCACTGTCTACACCATTGTTTGCAGCTCGCTCCATTTCCCTATGTACAATTACTAAATTACTACTTTGAACATTAGTTAATTCATTACTCGGTGGCGCTAACACACTGCTTTCGTCTTCACTGTCATTTCTCAGTTTACTTTGGAGCCTAGTACTACGTTTTTCACACGCCATTATTGTCGCAATATTTCACACGACAACACAAAAAAAAACACAATTTGAAGAGCAAAAATAAGAGAACACATTAACATAGAACTGAAAATAATATCTAGTTAATTGCAAGCGCAGCTGCGAAATACTTGGTGCAAATCTACATGCATGCCACAACTGTTTTACTGTGTAACAATGAAAAACCACTACTACCAAGGAAATTCTCTCTACAATTACGTGCTAGCAATAAACAAAAGCTACACTAATTACACAAACTAGAAGAAAATATCAGAAGATTCCAGTGAGGTATCCTAGGCTAAGGGTCGACATATGAAACGTCCCCTTAAAACAATTATACATTACTGTGCTTAAACTGACACACAACATTTTTAGCGCAACGCAATCTGACTTTCAAAAATCCCTGCAAAAGAATGGCCCTGACTAACATTAATCTATACCTTTCACAAATCACTTACCTCACCAAAAATCTCAGTTACTCGAACTACTGCAATACAGCGAGCGCCACTACTGCCACCTAAATAAAAGATTCAAACTACGGAAGGCACTAACTACTGATAGGCATAGTTAGCAAATGAAAGATTTTAATAGAGAACAAACAATGTATTTACCTTAATAGTCATAATATATATAGCAGTTCATGACAAATTACAAAACTCCGCCATCTCTCTCCCCACATCCACCACTGCTGGCGGCTCACCTCCAACTGCGCAACGCTACGCGCTGTTCACATCCAGCTGCCGCTGCCCAACACTACAATGGCAGACAACAATGCAAACTAGCCAGATACTGCACACAGCACAGCCAGTGATTTTCATACAGAGCGCTACGTAACGTTGCCAATAAGAAAACATAAACAGCCTACTTACATAAAGAAAACATAAACAGCCTACTTACAAGTTCACTGCAGAAGAAGAACGGAGGATGTAAAATGACCCTAGTTTCGTTTGTCCCTTGTATGTTGCAACAAGGCTGCACTGTCGTAACACAGGGATCTCTTGACCTGAATAGCTAGTTAACTTAACAGTTGCGGCACGCATTGTAGGTGTGCCCAGCAGTTTGTAAATGTCTTGATTGATCAGTGAAACTGCAGCTCCGGTATCGAGCTGGAACGGTATCACTTTGCCATTAATGTCCAAGTCTACAAAAAGTTTATTGTCCTGCTGACAACAAGAGCGACTGTCTCGTGCATCGTGAAGTGACACTGGTACAAAATCACTTGCGACTTGACGGGATTTCCGGCGATGTCGAAGCATACTATTTGTGGGACGAACACAGTCACTGTGAGAGAGGGTAGCACTGGGCGGAGTGGAATGAACTACATTAATTTCCATACGCGAAGTTTCACGAGCCTGAGTATCCTTGGTTCGATTTCGGCGCGAAGCAAAGGGCCTGGAATGGTTGGAAGTGTCCGATCTGAGCTTTTTCTGGCAAACTTTTATTACAGAAAAAGCAAACAGCTTGGCGTGATGGGCAATTCTCACGCGAATGTCTAGTAGCACACCGCGGGCACGATTTCACTGCATTTGGTTGCTGGCGCAGTACATGTGGCTGAGAGCCAGGCGGCTTTGGCGCGACCGGGCGCGAGGACTGTTTACTGTTCCGTGCAGCTCGCCTGGCGGGCCAGTTAACCTGACACACGGGTGGCGAAGTTTCAAATGATTCCTGAGCAAAGGCAAATGTGTCCTGCCGATCCAATATGTCCATCACTTGTTGAAGGGAGGGATTGACTAGTTTCAAAATCTGTTCCCATATACGAACATCAGAAACATTCTGTGCAGTTGCATCACGCACCATAGTATCTGAATAACGGATTCCACACTGACACTCAAAAGCACATTCCCTAGTAAGGCCTTGCAAGGTTGCAACCCACTCCCTATTAGTCTGACCTGCCGTACATTTTGTACGAAAGAACGGATACCGTTTGGCCACTACATTGACTGATTCTTTGAAATATGCATCTAATGCAGACGAAATTTCTTCGTAGGACAGAGTTGCTACGTCGCGTCGGGGAAACAAATTGACTATCACACGGTACGTGGACACTCCGACACACGATAATAAGACAGGCTGCCGCTCGTTACCTTGAATTCTGTAGGCGGCGAGATGGAATCCAAATTGGCGTGACCAATCCGTCCAGCTTTCCCGTGCAGCATCAAAAGGACGAAAAGGTGGTGGAACTGCGTGTTAAGGCTGCGGTAGCGGTGGAGCGGCGGCCGCCGCATCGTTTTGCATTGCACGTTGACCCTGGACGAGCTGTCCAAGGGCATCCAGTAAGGCCTGAGTCTGCTGATTCTGTAGGCGATAAAATTCGGACAGTGTATCTGGAGATTGTGGCGAAGCCATTATACATGTAAATCAGGGCAGTATAGTTACGAACGCGAAGTGGCCTCATCGCCAAAATTGTTGTGGATTGGCAAGACAGCCAATCCACTAGGAGGAGGAAGCCGAAAGGCACGCGTTTAAGCTCACGCAGGCTGGCGTGAGGTCTGGAACAGGACAAGGAAATTAGACTTCATAAAAAAGGAGGTAACTGGTAGAATACTTAACTTTAATCCATTATTGGTAAATATCGCTCTTGACGGTACATGTTTTACAGCATCAATAGTAACTGGTAATGGCGCCTTGCTAGGTCGTAGCAAATGACGTAGCTGAAGGCTATGCTAACTATCGTCTCGGCAAATGAGAGCGTAATTTGTCAGTGAACTATCGCTAGCAAAGTCGGCGAGTGCTAAGACGTGTCTCTAGACCTGCCGTGTGGCGGCGCTCGGTCTGCAATCACTGATAGTGGCGACACGCGGGTCCGACGTATACTAACGGACCGCGGCCGATTTAAAGGCTACCACCTAGCAGGTGTGGTGTCTGGCGGTGACACCACAATATCCATCTCTGGCCACTTGTTACACGACATAGACATTCTGGAAACAGACTGAACACAACGTCTTCTCGCTTCGTTAACCAGTGAGTATTTACACGTTAAGTCAAGAGCATTATCGTCGATAGAACAAAATTTTAAATTTAAGCAGTAATAATTTTGCGAATTTTTGTAGATTTATTTAAAAGTAAACAGCGTATTTATTTTACATATGGATTCCCTGTAAAAGTTACTGGAGTGGTTACTTTCATTACTGTTGTATTTTTTGTCTTTCTCATGCTTATGTGGCATATCATGCCTAACTACTTTTATAAGCTTTAATGTTACATCACTTAGGTGCATGCAAGTGTTGAAACGAGAATATGCCTTTATATTACAAATCAAATCTTCGCCAAAACATTACTAATTTCACAGCTTGGATAGTAGTACGAAACGATCTATGAGCTAGATTTCGTAATTCTCAAGGTCCAAAACGAGTCTGATAAAAATTATCCTAACTGACGTTAGTATCTCTATTTTATAGCAATTGTCTACATATATTAAGTTCTACAATCCTTATTCCATTAGTCAAAATTTTAGAAAACAAAATACAGATGCAGCTGTTCCATTCATATCACAATCAGTGAAATAGAGGTCGTTCAGTTTAAGTTGCATTAAACTGTCTTCCTCAGTTAATTGATCTCGAAAATTCCTGTAGCACCACTGAGAGAATTATTTATGTTGTGGAATCTCCTCGTGTGACCCCTTTTTAGATTCTGAATTTCTGATAATCCTCACGACGTCTAAAAGAAGCTGCAGCACTGATGTACATATTATTCAGCGTAATAACAATTCTTCAGTCACTGCATCACTTCTCAAATACAGTAGGCACGGGTACTGTGAAAACTGTGTCAATGGTTTCCTTGAAGTCTATATATACTAAACAGATTTGGTAGTTGACATTAATTCCTTCTTTCTATAGATACTTCATTGTGCCATAACAGTTTTGAAGGGACTGTTGACTGACTGAAATGTTTTCTGTATGGTTAGGTGATAATTTTAGTGAATATGCTGCAATTATGGGAAGGAGGGTTATGAGTCTGTAATATTTTTTCCCGTCTCCAACCCTTGTTTCATGTGTGTAATGGCTTTGCATGTTTCATCTAGCGCTAATTCCGGATTCTTATTGCCTTCATTAATAACTGTCAATGATTCTAGTTCATTTCTTGATTTGTACAAACATCTAAGGAAAGCGTGGATAGCGTCTATACTTTTCCCTCTGTTATTATATCATTTACTGTTCCATCTTCAATGTTGTCTGTTGAAATCTGATTCCTGCACAGCGAAAAACTCGATTAAACTTACTTCAAGCTTTTACGGAATTCAGTTGTTTGTCTTACCAAATTATCGTTGTATCTTCTCCCATGCTGTTAAGAATACGTTTGCGTCGTTACCCACTCTCTGCACCCCTGTATTTATCTGTTATTATTGTCGTGGTCACGACATGGAATGTTTACTGGAGGACACTGTTTCTTGATTCGTACCAGAACGAGGGCTTTCGGAATTTAGTGACTAGGAACTCTTTGTGAAG
The DNA here is from genome assembly GCF_023864275.1 of Schistocerca cancellata. Lineage (NCBI taxonomy): Eukaryota > Metazoa > Arthropoda > Insecta > Orthoptera > Acrididae > Schistocerca > Schistocerca cancellata. Next base: position 12,228,514 of record NC_064631.1, on the reverse strand, counting down.
CGTGACTGTTTTCATGTAACATTAGAAACCACAGAGCATCTGTCCGCAGCTCGTGGTCTTGCGGTAGCGTTCTCGCTTCCTGCGCAAGGGGTCCCGGGTTCGATTGCCGACGGGGTTAGGGATTTTCTCTACCTCGTGATGACTGTGTGTTGTGTGTTCTTCATCATCATTTCATCCTCATTGACGCGCAAAGTAGCAGAAGTGGCGTCAACTAAAGAGAACTTGCAATACGGCGGCCGAACTTCACAGCATGGGGACTCCCGGCCAACAATGGCGTATGATCATTACTATTATTATTATTACAGTGCCTTTACTCCTTAAGTGTCGCTCTAGCACTGACTATACAAACCCCGACGGATCGAACAGAATGAGTTCTCACTATCCTTTCTTCTGCCTGCTCCTTCAATTGCACCAGGTGAGGGGAGGCAGTTGTTCAGGTATTGGACTTCCATGTGGGCGGATCGCGATGCGAATTCCCACCTGGCAGTGGCTAATTAAGTTTTCCTCAAAGTGTTTAAAGTGTACACTGATGAGATCCCTATGAGAAGCATTGGGCTGACACATTCTCACTTGTCCTATCCGTGTGTGACTCCGCTGACCTTCTAGTCTTCTATGCACGATGGACTGACATCTGATTTCCTTCTTTCCCGTTAATTGTCGTAGGTACCCCGTTAAGCGTCGTAGGTACCCCATACCGGCGAACTGTTTTCAAGACACGGGAAACTGACGACTCAGCAAGCCTCTCCTTTGTTGTATGTATTACACTTCCAAAAGATTCATTTGTTGTATGTCAAGTTTTCACGGGACAACGCGACATTAAATTCTCGTACAGTAGCGGAAATCAGTATAACGGCAGGGATAGTTGTAGGAAAGTGAACACTGTCAGCTGGAATAGTTATGCACATTACACACTCCTGGAAATGGAAAAAAGAACACATTGACACCGGTGTGTCAGACCCACCATACTTGCTCCGGACACTGCGAGAGGGCTGTACAAGCAATGATCACACGCACGGCACAGCGGACACACCAGGAACCGCGGTGTTGGCCGTCGAATGGCGCTAGCTGCGCAGCATTTGTGCACCGCCGCCGTCAGTGTCAGCCAGTTTGCCGTGGCATACGGAGCTCCATCGCAGTCTTTAATACTGGTAGCATGCCGCGACAGCGTGGACGTGAACCGTAAGTGCAGTTGACGGACTTTGAGCGAGGGCGTATAGTGGGCATGCGGGAGGCCGGGTGGACGTACCGCCGAATTGCTCAACACGTGGGGCGTGAGGTCTCCACAGTACATCGATGTTGTCGCCAGTGGTCGGCGGAAGTTGCACGTGCCCGTCGACCTGGGACCGGACCGCAGCAATGCACGGATGCACGCCAAGACCGTAGGATCCTACGCAGTGCCGTAGGGGACCGCACCGCCACTTCCCAGCAAATTAGGGTCACTGTTGCTCCTGGGGTATCGGCGAGGACCATTCGCAACCGTCTCCATGAAGCTGGGCTACGGTCCCGCACACCGTTAGGCCGTCTTCCGCTCACGCCCCAACATCGTGCAGCCCGCCTCCAGTGGTGTCGCGACAGGCGTGAATGGAGGGACGAATGGAGACGTGTCGTCTTCAGCGATGAGAGGCGCTTCTGCCTTGGTGCCAATGATGGTCGTATGCGTGTTTGGCGCCGTGCAGGTGAGCGCCACAATCAGGACTGCACACGACCGAGGCACACAGGGCCAACACCCGGCATCATGGTGTGGGGAGCGATCTCCTACACTGGCCGTACACCACTGGTGATCGTCGAGGGGACACTGAATAGTGCACGGTACATCCAAACCGTCATCGAACCCATCGTTCTACCATTTCTAGACCGGCAAGGGAACTTGCTGTTCCAACAGGACAATGCACGTCCGCATGTATCCTGTACCACCCAACGTGCTCTAGAAGGTGTAAGTCAACTACCCTGGCCAGCAAGATCTCCGAATCTGTCCCCCATTGAGCATGTTTGGGACTGCATGAAGCGTCGTCTCACGCGGTCTGCACGTGCAGCACGAACGCTGGTCCAACTGAGGCGCCAGGTGGAAATGGCATGGCAAGCCGTTCCACAGGACTACATCCAGCATCTCTACGATCGTCTCCATGGGAGAATAGCAGCCTGCATTGCTGCGAAAGGTGGATATACACTGTACTAGTGCCGACATTGTGCATGCTCTGTTGCCTGTGTCTATGTGCCTGAGGTTCTGTCAGTGTGATCATGTGATGTATCTGACCCCAGGAATGTGTCAATAAAGTTTCCCCTTCCTGGGACAATGAATTCACGGTGTTCTTATTTCAATTCCCAGGAGTGTATATGCAGTAGTATGAAATCCAGAATACCGACAAGTGCAGTCAAATGATATCAGCACTACGGTATATTGGGTGCACGATATGGACAGAACGGAAAATATGGGAAAAGTAGACAATTATCTAGTGCACTGAAATGGTTACAAATCGCTATTCTTCTAAGCTTGTTGTTGAATTACAGTTGGTAGTAATGCCAAACGTGCACGATAAAATTTGTCAGGCGACATATACCTTACATTCAAGAAATGACTGCAGTTAGCTGCTCTAAGTGTGAAACACAGACAGTATGGATGGGAGTTTGCTGAAAAACATATGTCGTTGACTTCAGAATGGGATAAAGTGAATTTCAGTGGCAAGATGAAGTTTAACTGAGATAGGCAGGATGCATTTCAGTAATATTGACATGATCTGAGAACAGAGCAGTAGGTAAGAATGAGCAGAAATGTTGATAGTGGAAGTGTTATGACTTCGGCAGTCTTCTGCGCTAAAGGCACATCACACATTGTTTCTCCCAACTAAACTGAAACGTACAAACTGAGACGCTAGAGACAGAACTGATTAGAATGTATAAGAATCTAGGGGATGAAAGTCTAATGCTGCAACAAGGTAATGCATCTGTGTATGCTTCTATTACAACCAAAATATGGTTTCAAGATAAAGTTACCGATGTCTTGCTCCGGCGTGCACGTACCTCGGATGTGAACCCCCGTGGAAAACCTTTGGGAATACCTACAAGGAGTGTTTATCGCAATGAGAAACAATCTCAGGCAGTATATGAGCTGAAAACAACGACAGAGACGAGTGGGCAAAAATTTCTCTTTAAGAACTACAAAACCAAACAAACTAAATTCCGAAGAGAGCCTGGAGGTAATTACGAGGAATGGAGGTTAGACAAAGTGCTAACAATGCAAGAAGACAAGAAGACAGAGCCTTTGTACCAATTTCCATTCAGGAAATCTAAACCTCTAATTTTGTTATTCGTGGTATTAAATTCTGTTGTAATTGTTTATGTTGTATATGTGTCCACTACTTTCATAATAACTTCGATACACATCATACTATTATTTTTGTAGGAACAATGCCTTTAGAAGGATTTCTATTACCGTATGTACTTGACGGCTGCTTGTGATTCCAGAAACATGATCGCCAATTAAAGAGTACAACGAGTTGGGGATATTGGTATATTTACGTGCATTTTTATATTTTTCGGTTTCAGCTATCGTTCTCTGCACGTATTGGTGATAATATTAAAGCCTGCTTGCATTTTATGCCAGCTACCCAGGCGCTTCAGACAGTTAGCTACACATATGAAGTCGTCGGCTGTTAACAGTGGCAGTGGTCGCTCCATGAGAAAGAGAGTGAAACATGCCAAGTCGTGTGCTTTATTCATGTTAGTTGATAGCTCCACGATAAACCGAGAAACTGTCTCTAATTTCAGCTTCTCACTAACGGTAACTTTGACACGATGTATGCTGGTAAACAGTGGTAAGTGCCATAAACGTGGCTGATAATCGTAATAACATGTACGCTATTCGTACTAGACAAACACTTTTCAGAGACAATTTGTACAAACCTATGGAGAACTACGACTCAGAAAAGGACCCTGAATGTTCGTGAACGATTACGCGCTTCAGAAGTTGTTGCTAATTAGGTAAATATGAATAATTTCTTCACAGAGTAAACAGTGTTTACATATGTACTTTACTATTGCTTAAGGGATTTACCTGAGAAAGTGATGGAAGAAATTACCTCCAAGGAAAGAAAAAGAACTGACGCTCTACAAAAGAATTATCCGAATGGCATAGAAATCGGTACATACTATACTGAAGCGCCAAAGAAATTGGTATAGGCATGCATATTCAAACAGAGATATGTAAATACAGGGTGTTTCAAAAATGACCGGTGTATTTGAAACGGCAATAAAAACTAAACGAGCAGCGATAGAAATACACCATTTGTTGCAATATGCTTGGGACAACAGTACATTTTCAGGCAGACAAACTTTCGAAATTACAGTAGTTACAATTTTCAACAACAGATGGCGCTGCGGTCTGGGAAACTCTATAGTACGATAATTTACACATATCCACCATGCGTAGCAATAATATGGCGTAATCTCTGAATGAAATTACCCGAAACCTTTGACAACGTGTCTGGCGGAATGGCTTTACATGCAGATGAGATGTACTGCTTCAGCTGTTCTATGGTTCTGGATTCTGGCGGCACACCTGGTCTTTCAAGTGTCCCCACAGAAAGAAGTCACAGGGGTTCATGTCTGGCGAATAGGGAGGCCAATCCACGCCGCCTCCTGTATGTTTCGGATAGCCCAAAGCAATCACACGATCATCGAAATATTCATTCAGGAAATTAAAGACGTCGGCCGTGCGATGTGGCCGGGCACCATCTTGCATAAACCACGAGGTGTTCGCAGTGTCATCTAAGGCAGTTTGTACCGCCACAAATTCACGAAGAATGTCCAGATAGCGTGATGCAGTAATCGATTCGGATCTGAAAAATGGGCCAATGATTCCTTTGGAAGAAATGGCGGCCCAGACCAGTACTTTTTGAGGATGCAGGGACGATGGGACTGCAACATGGGGCTTTTCGGTTCCCCATGTGCGCCAGTTCTGTTTATTGACGAAGCCGTCCAGGTAAAAATAAGCTTCGTCAGTAAACCAAATGCTGCCCACATGCATATCGCCGTCACCAATACTGTGCACTATATCGTTAGCGAATGTTTCTCGTGCAGCAATGGTAGCGGCGCTGAGGGGTTGCCGCGTTTGAATTTTGTATGGATAGAGGTGTAAACTCTGGCGCATGAGACAATACGTGGACGTTGGCGTCATTTGGACCGCAGCTGCAACACGGCGAACGGAAACCCGAGGCCGCTGTCGGATCACCTGCTGCACTGGCTGCGCGTTGCCCTCCGTGTTTGCCGTACGCGGTCGCCCTACCTTTCCAGCACGTTCATCCGTCACGTTCCCAGTCCGTTGAAATTTTTCAAACAGATCCTTTATTGTATCGCTTTTCGGTCCTTTGGTTACATTAAACCTCCGTTGAAAACTTCGTCTTGTTGCAACAACACTGTGTTCTAAGCGGTGGAATTCCAACACCAGAAAAATCCTCTGTTCTAAGAAGTAAACCATGTTGTCTACAGCACACTTGCACGTTGTGAACAGCACACGCTTACAGCAGAAAGACGACGTACAGAATGGCGCACCCACAGACTGCGTTATCTTCTATATCTTTCACATCACTTGCAGCGCCATCTGTTGTTGAAAATTGTAACTACTGTAATTTCGAAAGTTTGTCCGCCTGAAAATGTACTGTTGTCCCAAGCATATTGCAACAAACGGTGTATTTCTATCGCTGCTCGTTTAGTTTTTATTGCCATTTCAAATATACCGGTCATTTTTGAAACACCCTGTAGGTAGAATATGGGGCTGCGGTCAACAATGTCTGGTGCAGTTGTTATATTGATTACTGTTGCTACAATGGTAGGTTATCAAGATTTAAGTGAGTCTGAACGTGGTGCTATACTCGGCTGACGAGCGATGTGACAAAGCATCTCGGGGTAGTGATGAAGTGGGGAATTTTCCATACGACCATTTGACGAGTGTACGAGGAATCCGGTAAAACATCAAATCTCCGACATCACTGAGGCCGGAAGAAGATCCTGTAAGAACGGTACCTACGACGACTGAAGACAATCGTCCAACGTGACAGAAATGGCCCCCTTCCAAAAATTGCTGCAGATTTCGATCTCGGCCATCAACAAGTGTCATCTTGCGGATCATTTAACGAAACATAATCGATATGGACTTTCAGAGTCGATGACTGCAAGACACAGAGCTTTACGCATAGCCTGGGTCGTCAACACCGACCTTGGACTGTTTATGAATGGAGACATGTTGCCTGGTCGGACGAGTCTCAAGTTGTATCGTGTGGATGGACATGTATGGGTATGGATACAGCCCCATAAATCCAGGGACCTTGCATGTCAGCAGCAGACTGTTCAAGCTGGTGGAGACTCTGTAATGGTGTGGGGCTTGTGCAGTTGGAGTGATGTGGGACCCCTGATACGTCTAGATACGACGCTGCCGGGTGACACGTACGCAAGCATCCTGTCCGATCACGTGCATCCATTCATGTCCATTGTGAATTCCGACGGACTTGGGCAATTCCAGCAGGACACTGGGCCACCCCACGCGCCCAGAATTGCTACAGAGTGGCTCCAGGGACACTCTTCTGCGTTTAAACACTTCCGATGGCCACCAAACTCCCCAGACATGAGCATTATTGAACATGTCAAGGATGCCTTGCAAGGTGCTCTTCGGAAGAGATCTCCGCCCTCTCGTGCTATTGCGCATTTATGGTGTCTATTTCCTCCGGCACTACTTCAGACATTAGTCGAGTCCATGCCACGTCGCGCTGTGGCACTTCTGCGTGCTCGCGGGGGCTCTAAACGACACTAGGCAGGTGTACCAGTTCCTTTGGCCCTTCAGTGTATATTGGCTGATTTATTCAAGAGAAACTAAACCAGTCAATATGTCGTTGGTCCAGCTCTGTCTCTCTTGCAAGTAGTTATTCGGATCGGCATTCACTGACAGAGTTGTTGCATGCCATCCTGAGGGATATCGACCCAAATTCTGTCCAGTTAAACCGTCAAAATCTCGAGCTAGTTAGAGCACCTTGCCCATAAAGCTCCGAACGTTAAATTTCAGGTCTGGCGACCTTACGGGCAAAGGTATAGCTTGGCAGGCGCGAAGACATGCAGTGGATGCTCTCGGTGTGTGCTGGCGGGCATTGTCTCGCTGAAATGTAAGCTCAAGTCGGCTTGCCATGAAGGGCAACGAAACGGGGCCTAGAATATTGTCGACGTATAGGTATGCTGTAGTGGTGGCACAGATGACAATGAAATGGGTCCCACTATGAAACAATATGGCATGGCAGACCATCATCAATCCTGGCTGATCAGCCGTGTGGACGACCACCGTCAGATCGGTATCCTACTACTCTTCCCAGTCCTCTCCAGACATAACTTCGCTGATCATTGGAGCTCAGTTCAAAGCGGGACACATCGCAGCATACAATTCTGTTCCAGTTAATGAGATTCCAGGCTGAATGTGCCCGACCTCACTGGCTTGTTGCTGTAGAGAGGTCAAAGCAGTTGGCGCAAGGGTCGCCGTTACTTCAGCCGCCTTCCTGTGAGCCGCCTGTTGATGGTTAGTTGCAGCACCAGCTGCACGTCGGATCGACGATAATGATGAATCCGGAGCTCTGAAGGCCTCTCTGACGATAGCTCCGTCCTAGCGTTCCCACGCCTCTCTCGTTCGGCCGCTTCCTTCTTGACGCTGTTACCGGGCGCGGTCCACCCATTCCTGTCAACATCGTTGAACAGTGGCCTCGCTCCTACTCAAATGTAGAACGATTCGCTGATTACACCAACTTGCTTCTTTGAACCCCCGCTACACGTCCTCTTTCAGATGCTGACATCTGCGTACATTGTTCGCGCTCCTGCTGCGAGGCGTAATTACGGTCCGACTGAGCACACGGAATGAAAGTCGCAAAGACATTCCACTAGCTTACTTTCCTCCCAAGCTGTACGGTGAACGTGCTCTACAGCGTCGCACATTCATACATCAGCCGCCAAAGTTTAGTTTCGAATTTTCCGTCGACACATTTACGAATTTCAGATTGTGACCAATTTGCATATCTCCTTCGTGGTGCGTCTTTTTTCCCCTCGGTCTCAGAGTGCATTAAACGCTAACCTTCACATTCGTCATGTGCTGTAGTAAAGAAACAATGAAATTAATTTTATATTGTCCTGAATCATAGACACATCTTTGAGCCTGTTGCTTCATTATTTAAAAAAACTGGTAAAGCAAATCTTAATATTATATAAAGGAACAATGCAGATTCCTAAATTTGTATTTCACGGAGTTTTCAGAGTGATGTTTCGTTAAATCGCCTACCAATTAAACAGTGATAAGTCAGTGATAACTGATGTTCCAGATCTTGCACAAGCTGAAAGAAAATCTGGGAGAATGATATTTTCGAACGTTGAGGACGTTTACTGAGCGTCCCTGAATGGATCCGTAACCAAGAAATGGATTCGTACCGCCGAGGGACTGACCAACAGGTAAAACATGCCGATCACTTTTTACAGAGCTTTCGTGACTGTATATAAAAATAGTGTTGTACATCTGGGCCTGTTTCAAGTGTGGTGGGAATGTTCAGTAGAAGTTACGTGCCATGCTGCAATAATGCATAACTTAGTTTTTGAAGTTCCATTGGACATTCATGAGTCCTGCAATAGATACCCATCAGTCCCTGCTTACTTTTCATTTGTGCTCAGTCTGGAACTTCTTTAGCGAGATACTATCCATACAGATCCCAGTCCATACCTGCCTCTGACAGAATTACATTTCAGAGCAAGGAGAGCAGAGCGTGCCACGAAAAATGTATTTCTGCAGCTTCCACATCAAGCAGCTCCACCACAAGCACCCCCTGCATAGAGCAGGACTCGACTGCGTATCACATTTCGCTGGCAGCATGCCCACCCACACCTCCCTCCTGCAAATTTTACATGGAACACCCACCGCCCTGCGCGCTGCGCCCCATGCCCGTACTTCTGCTTTGCTGCATTATTGACTGGCCATTCAGTCCTATAATTGGAAACTTTGATTTGAAGCAATATATCATTCGTCATGGAATACTGGAATGAACAGATACCATATGTACCTACAAATAATTAAAAACCAACATTGGTATATAACATATAAACAACGAAATAGATATTCTTATTTGTTGAAAATGAGTTTTTCACCGTTAGCACTTTCCCTTAAGTCCTGAAAATGTAAATAAAAGCACGTCCACCTTACCATCTACTTGCTCCTGTCAGCAGCAGATGACTGCACTGTAAAGTTGCGAGTATAGTTCGATCTTTGTACCACACCAACAGATGGCTCCAGTAGTTATTAAAAACTCAACAGTTAGTAAAATAATTATTTTGTGCATCTAAGATGTTTCAAATTTCTAAAATGTCCACAAAAAAACAGTAGTGTGAAAAAGTATGGTGTTTTCATTGTTAGTAGAGGTTAACACACGAAAAATGCTGTTTGATCACACAATATTGCAAAACACATCTGCAACATTTAGGAAAGCACAAGTTAATTTCCACGTTCACATATTCGCCCAACTAGTGTCCACGATTCTGACGTACGCACTCCAACGGTAGATTTCAACATCTGAAATTCTGCAAATTAGGTCTAAGAGTTCGATGTTCTAAAACTAGCCTGCACAGGCATATAACTGAAAAAAAAAGAATACGTATTAGCTAAGTAGGCATATAGACAGACCAAAACTTATCACAGCGCATCCATAAATAAAATATTTTCTAGGCAGTGCAAAAAGTAAGATGTTTACAATGTTAGTTGAGGTTAACACATTAAAAACACTGTCTGATGTCACAATATCGCGAGAAGTGTCTATAAATTTAGACATACACACATATTGGTTTGATGCAGCTCTCCATGCTACTCTATCCTGTGTGAGCCTCTTCATCTCCAGATAACTACAGCAATCAACATCCTTATAAATTTGCTTATGGCATTCATCTCTCAGACTCCCTGTACGATTTTGACTCCCCGGACTTCCCTGCAGCATTGAATTAGTGTTCCCTTGAGGCCTCACAATGTGTCCTATCAACCAATCCTTTCTTTTGGTCAAGTTGTGTCACAACTTTCTTGTATTCTGTTCAGTACCTCCTCATTAGTTACATGATCTACCCATATACTCTTCAACATTCTTCTGCAGCACCACATTTCGAGAGCTTCTATCCTCTTTTGGTCAAAACTGATTTTCATCTGTGTTTCACTTCCATACGTGGCTACACTACAGGCAAATACCTTCAGATAAGACTACGTGTCACCGAAATCTACGTTCCATGTTTAAAAATTTCTTTTCTTTGGATATGTTTCTCTTGCTATTTCCAATCGAGATTTTATATCATCTCTACTTTGGTCATTATCAGTTACTTTTATGTCAAATAGCAAAACACATGTACTGTTTTAAATGTCTCGTGTCCTAATCTAATTCTCATAGAATCATCTGATTTAATTTTACTACATTTCATCACCCTTGCTTAGCTTCGTTGATGTCATTTCGTATCCTTATTTTGAAACGTCCCCTTTTGAATATTTATACATGACTGTGCTTAAACTGACATACAATATTTTTAGCGCAACGCAATCTGACTTTCAAAAATCCCTACAAATGAATGGCCCTGACTAACATAAACCTATACCTTTCACAAATCACTTACCTCACAAAAATTTTCTTTACTCAAGCTACTGCAAAACAGCGAGCGCCACTACTGCCAGCTAAATAAAAGATTCAAACTACTGAAGGCACTAACTACTGATGGGCATAGTTAGCAAATGAAAGATTTTAATAGAGAACAAACAATGTATTTACCTTAATAGTCATAATAGATATAGCATCCAGTCTTACAAATTTCAAATCTCCGGCATCTCTCTCCCCACATCCACCACTGCTGTTGGCTCACCACCAACTGCGCAACGCTACGCGCTGTTAACATCCGACTGCCGCTGCCCAACACTACAATGGCAGACAACAATGCAAACTAGCTGCAGACTGCACACAGCACAGCCAGTGATTTTCGTACCGAGCGCTACGTAACGTTGCCGATAAGAAAACAGAAACAGCCTACTTACATAGCCCCCATGCTCCCCACAAAAAATTTTACAAATTGTTTTGGGCAGTGGCCAATACAGATTTAAAAAAATTTTCGTAATTGCAATAACAAAGAAATCAAATGCACACACTTATTGATACAATGTTGGTCAAAAGCTAAAATTTTCTCACAGTCCATAAAGACAGTCCTGATCATTCATCATAATAGTAATTACAGTTTTTTTTCACAAAGTCTCATTAGTAAAAGAAATTGCACACAGAAGTAGTGGATTTCCATGCAGTCTTGAAGAAGTAGTGTTGCCCTTCCAACGGAAAGACAGTGCTGACTCTTAACATGCTGACAGGTAATGGGCCACAAGAGAGCAAACCCACAGCAGAGTCAGTCGAAGTTTTGAAGAATATTGGTAGGTAGGTCATCACAGAGTAGACCCACTGTAGTCCTGGTAGAGATTACGGTATTGGTGGGCCACCAGAGGGTGCAGACCCACTGCAGTCCTTGTAGAAATAATGGTACTGGTGAGTCAGCAAAGGTGTAGACCCATTGTAGTCCTTGTAGAAATAATGGTATTGGTGGGTCATCAAAGGTGCAGACCCACTGTAGTCCTTGTAGAGATGGCCAGCAGCCATCTGCTGTGACTGTGCAGGTGCACAATCACCATCGAAGAGTCTTGCAGAGAAGATAGCAAGTCCATAAACCACCATTTGTGCACGCACAAAGTTTTTAGAATTGTCCTTAGAAGTCTTGCAGACAATATAGCAAGTCCATAAACCACCACTTGTACACTCACCAAATTTTTGGAATTGTCCTTAGAACCAGCAATGCTGTTAACCAATCCCTTGCTGAATTAGTAACACACGTGCAAACACTAACACTCCCAACTTCTCACATATTGTGCATTACTATGACCAACAGAAACGTGTGCAGTGAAATGTAATTTACAAGTTACTTAATTTGATGAACTGGTGTCAATTACAATTTTATAACATAAGAATCCCCCCATGAATCACGGACCTTGCCGTTGGTGGGGAGGCTTGCGTGCCTCAGCTATACAGATAGCCGTACCGAAGGTACAACCACAACGGAGGGGTATCTGTTGCGAGGCCAGACAAACATGTGGTTCCTGAAGAGGGGCAGCAGCCTTTTCAGTAGTTGCAAGGGCAACAGTCTGGATGATTGACTGATCTGGCCTTGTAACAATAACCAAAACGGCCTTGCTGTGCTGGTACTGCGAACGGCTGAAAGCAAAAGGAAACTACGGCCGTAATTTTTCCCGAGGGCATGCAGCTTTACTGTATGATTAAATGATGATGGCGTCCTCTTGGGTAAAATATTCTGGAGGTAAAATAGTCCCCCATTCGGATCTCTGGGTGGGGACTACTCAAGAGGATGTCGTTATCAGGAGAAAGAAAACTGGCGTTCTACGGATCGGAGCGTGGAATGTCAGATCCCTTAATCGGGCCGGTAGGCTAGAAAATTTAAAAAGGGAAATGGATAGGTTAAAGTTAGATATAGTGGGAATTAGTGAAGTTCGGTGGCAGGAGGAACACGACTTCTGGTCAGGTGACTACAGGGTTATAAACACAAAGTCAAATAGCGGTAATGCAGGAGTAGGTTTAATAATGAATAGGAAAATAGGAATGCGGGTAAGCTACTACAAACAGTACAGTGACCGCATTATTGTGGCCAAGATATATATACGAATCCCACACCTACTACAGTAGTACAAGTTTATATGCCAACTAGCTCTGCAGATGACGAAGAAATTGAAGAAATTATTCAGATAGTGAAGGGAAACGAAAATTTAATAGTCGTGGGTGACTGGAATGCGAGTGTAGGAAAAGGGAGAGAAGGAAACATAGTAGGTGAATATGGATTGGGGCTAAGAAATGAAAGAGGGAGCCGACTGGTAGAATTTTGCACAGAGCACAACTTAATCATAGCTAACACTTGGTTTAAGAATCATGATAGAAGGTTGTATACATGGAAGAACCCTGGAGATACTAAAAGGTATCAGATAGATTATATAATGGTAAGACAGAGATTTAGGAACCAGGTTTTAAATCGTAAGACATTTCCAGGGGCAGATGTGGACTCCGACCACAATCTGTTGGTTATGGACTGTAGATTAAAACTGAAGAAACTGCAAAAAGGTGGCAATTCAAGGAGATGGGACCTGGATAAACTGAAAGAACCAGAGGTTGTACAGAGTTTCAGGGAGAGCATAAGGGAACAATTGATGGGAACGGGGGAAAGAAATACAGTAGAAGAAGAATGGGTAGCTTTGAGGGATGAAGTAGTGAAGGCAGCAGAGGAACAAGTAGGTAAAAAGACGAGGGCTAGTAGAAATCCTTGGGTAACAGAAGAAATATTGAATTTAATTGATGAAAGGAGAAAATATAAAAATGCAGTAAATGAAGCAGGCAAGAAGGAATACAAACGTCTCAAAAATGAGATCGACAGGAAGTGCAAAATGGCTAAGCAGGGATGGCTAGAGGACAAATGTAAGGATGTAGAGGCTTATCTCACTAGGGGTAAGATAGATACTGCCTACAGGAAAATTAAAGAGACCTTTGGAGATAAGAGAACCACTTGTATGAACATCAAGAGTTCAGATGGAAACCCAGTTCTAAGCAAAGAAGGGAAAGCAGAAAGGTGGAAGGACTATATAGAGGGTCTATACAACGGCGATGTACTTGAGGACAATATTTTGGAAATGGAAGAGGATGTAGATGAAGATGAAATGGGAGATACGATACTGTGTGAAGAGTTTGACAGAGCACTGAAAGACCTGAGTCGAAACAAGGCCCCCGGAGTAGACAACATTCCATTGGAACTACTGACGCCTTTGGGAGAGCCAGTCCTGACAAAACTCTACCATCTGGTGAGCAAGATGTATGAAACAGGCGAAATACCCTCAGACTTCAAGAAGAATATAATAATTCCAATCCCAAAGAAAGCAGGTGTTGACAGACGTGAAAATTACCGAACAATCAGTTTAATAAGCCACTGCTGCAAAATACTAACTCGAATTCTTTACAGACGAATGGAAAAACTGATACAAGCCGACTTCGAGGAAGATCAGTTTGGATTCCGTAGAATTACTGGAACACGTGAGGCAATACTGACCTTACGACTTATTTTAGAAGAAAGATTAAGGAAAGACAAACCTACGTTTCTAGCATTTGTAGACTTAGAGAAAGCTTTTGACAATGTTGATTGGAATACTCTTTTTCAAATTCTAAAGGTGACAGGGGTAAAATACAGGGAGAGAAAGGCTATTTACTATTTGTACAGAAACCAGATGGCAGTTATAAGAGTCGAGGGACATGAAAGGGAAGCAGTGGTTGGGAAGGGAGTAAGACAGGGTTTTAGCCTCTCCCCGATGTTATTCAATCTGTATATTGAGCAAGCAGTAAAGGAAACAAAAGAAAAATTCGGAGTAGGTATTAAAATCCATGGAGAAGAAACAAAAACTTTGAGGTTCGCCGATGACATTGTAATTCTGTCAGAGACAGCAAAGGATTTGGAAAAGCAGTTGAACAGAATGGATGGTGTCTTGAAGGGAGGATATAAGATGAACATCAACAAAAGCAAAACGAGGATAATGGAATGTAGTCGAATTAAGTCGGGTGCTGTTGAGGGTATTAGATTAGGAAATGAGACACTTAAAGTAGTAAAGGTGTTTTGCTATTTTGGGAGCAAAATAACTGATGATGGTCGAAGTAGAGAGGATATAAAATGTAGACTGGCAATGGCAAGGAAAGTGTTTCTGAAGAAGAGAAATTTGTTAACATCGAGTATAGAAGTCATTTCTGAAAGTGTTTGTATGGAGTGTAGCCATGTATGGAAGTGAAACATGGACGGTAAATAGTTTGGACAAGAAGAGAATAGAAGCTTTCGAAATGTGGTGCTACAGAAGAATGCTGAAGATAAGATAGGTGGACCACATAACTAATGAGGAAGTATTGAATAGGATTGGGGAGAAGAGAAGTTTGTGGCACAACTTGACCAGAAGAAGGGATCGGTTGGTAGGACATGTTCTGAGGCATCAAGGGATCACCAATTTAGTATTGGAGGGCAGCGTGGAGGGTAAAAATCGTAGGGGGAGACCAAGAGATGAATACACTAAGCAGATTCAGAAGGATGTAGGTTGCAGTAGTTACTGGGAGATGAAGAAGCTTGCACAGGATAGAGTAGCATGGAGAGCTGCTTCAAACCAGTCTCAGGACTGAAGACCACAACAACAACAACAACAACATAAGAATACAATTAGAAAGGTACAAAATACATCATTAAAGAACATAACAATACAGATAACATTTGTGGTACAGGCTTTACAAAAGAATCGAACTAACATCTACATCAGTGTTACAGGAATTATGATAAAGTAAATAAAAGTAAATAAAAGATCAGAATAACTTTTGAAACAAAACTTTACACATGAGCATTAAAACAGAACAGAATAAATAATGTCTAAACATCTTTACAAAGTAAATAACATATTATTAATGCCAATTATATTTGAGGATAACAGTATTCCTCATCATAGTGAATGTAGCTTAGTATTAGAAGAAGAAAAAATTCTATGAAACTACACAGAGACAGGAAGAAAAAAAATACACAAGGGTACACAAACACATAGTGGGATAACACAAAAGGAAAGGACAGGGTTTGTTTTCAGTGTAACATTTGGTACTGCAGTCAACCCAAAACTTAATTCCATAGATCTTTCGTCTTCTTTCGATATTTGCTCCAACCAAAAATTTCTATCCAAGCATGCTTTCTGTATTCTGTTCACACATTTCTTACCTCATTATTTATTTACCATTAACTTACCTCAACATTTATTTCCAAGAAAATCCTACCTAAACCTGTTGTCTCTAAAACCCACTTTTTTTGTTCATATCCTCTTGAAACTTTTTTTTTTTGGCCACACCATTTTCTTATAGCTTCTCAATGCATTTCTTCCAATTCATCATAGTTAGTTTCTTATATAGTCTACCCCCTCTTAAGCTAACTTAAATCTACTGAGCTCAGATATATATACCAAGGGACGAGGCAATGCAGCAGCATAAAACAATTAATAAAAACAGCAATGACAAAAAATTCAAATTGGCAAAGCAAGCAGCAATATTACAACTAATATAAGGCAATGAGCAGCAAACAAGAAAAATACATTAGTAGTAAAACAGGCTTAGCAGAGTAACACAAAGTCAAATTCAGTAACACTATGCCTGGCAAACAGCAGCAGCAAACATGACAAATCTCAAGCAGAAAAAATATTACAGTAAAGACAGCAATGCAGACAAGGGAAATGTATATTCACATCTTATTGTCTATGTAATTAAAGTGGTGCACCACAAGAAGTTATTCTACAAAAAAAATTACCAAGTAGTTGAAAAGAAAATTCCGTATGCAATTCCTGTGAAGGGAAATGTCTTTTTATGCTCCTTCGTTTTTTGGAATAGATCATAAAATTATTTACTGGGTCTGTAGGCATAAAATATCTATAGTAGTACATTCATAAAATTTTATTTTAACCAATGCTGCAGTGCAGCTAGAAACTAAAATGAGCAAATATGTACAAAGGACGGCATGAAACATCATTCATTAGCCATACAGCATTTCATAAGGCAGTAAAAATTCTCTCATTTCTCGTAGAAAGATACTTGTCATAATCAGGTGTGCAGATGTAAGAATGTTTCCAAGTAATGTGCGTGTCGAATTTGCGGTGCTTTCTATAAAGGAATGTCAATAGCGAGGTTAATGGCCTCACCTTTTTTTTCTACCTGTGCCTCTGAAAAGGACACTCGCTAATGACTTGTTCTCCCGGCGTCTGAAACAGCTGGGTACCCACGACGCATTACGTGCACGTGGTCACTTAACTTTCTTACTGAAATATTTACGACAGCAGTTTCCGCTACAGTGACAGTCTCATATAAAAATATTTCACAGGTCAAGAATTTGCGTTACAAATCTGTAGAAACAAAATCCTATTGATATAACTGTGTCCAAAAAATTTTCGTTGGCATTGTGATACATTCACGCATTTACATACATTTCATAACTCTTAAAGTACGATTCTTGTTTTCCAACAACCTTATTCACAAACCAGAGTCCCTAACCACTACTCATTATTCCTTACCTCATTACACATATACATATTCATATTCATCAACACGTCTTCAATATTTCATCATAATAACTACAGAGCATAATCAGATTCCTCATATAACATCAGCTTATTGATCATAAACATACCTCAACAGCATAATACACATCGTCGTCGTAAAAATAACATCATAACACCTCAGTCAAATCTCAAAAACGTCGTAGCTTTCTGCATTAATGTCAAAACCAAAAAAAATTCTCTGCTCATTTCAAGAGTGTCATCTACCTCAAACGTACTTTAAAAATCATGATCCCATCCCAAATACATCATTCAAAGCTCTCATAGTATCACAATGGTTCCAAAAAAATATGAACAGTTCACAAAGTACAGACAAAATACAATTTCATAAGTGTGAAGTTACCCAACTGTGTAATGGCGTAAACATGTGTCACTGATGTAGTAAAAAAAAATGTTTATCTCTCAGTTAAATGATCAGATAGCTGTGTAATTTATGTGTTAGAGAAATATGGTACCGATGTGTAAAGTTGTATAAGCAAATACCATATTAGCTAGGGCTCCTTGTGCTTGCCAAACACATGGTACACAAAGTAAGCGTGGACCCCCCTGAGGATTAATGTAATTGTACCCTCAGGTGTTCCAGATTACTGCAATGGAATGAAATGTATCACGGAAAACTTTCTTTGTAATTCAAAAATCTTTAAAAATAAATGTTTTAAGTACAAAATTAATCACTCAAATACGTGTCCTGTAGCGCTAAATGTGCGTCTTGCTGTAAGATAATCTCTGTGGAAGTGTCGTAGTTATTGTCCCCCGAAAGCTAAGTTCTGCAGAAGTCAATGTACTTACCTCATGATAAACAAAAGTGAAATGCTTTGCGTATAGATATCGTAGATATTACGCTTATTGTTGTCATGAAGAAATTACTGTGCTGTAACGTATTTTTGTGCTACAGAAAAGGCTGTCTCATTGTAGCTATACCACAAAAGTTACTACTAAAACATGTTTTACTTTCCAGAATAATTCAGAAAAACTGTGCAGATATAAAACAGATACACCGCAAAAGCAACATTGTATCTTGTCACTCATTAGCAGCGTCGTGATAAAATCGTGAAGCTGTCACATAAACTAACCACTGTGTCATCTGGTATCTCACAGAAAGTACTTTAAATCCAGAATGTATTTTCAAGTGAACCAAAATGTTGCATTAAAATCTCATTAGCAGTACCAGATATGTTCTAAGTATGTGAGCCTTATAGTCATTACGTAATCGTGCAACTAACAAGCAAGAATGTACACACACAATAACACTGTGTCATCTGTTGTTAAATGCATTCGTAATTTCTGTTTAAATAAGTTCTCTTGGTTCTCGACTGGACATTTATCTTCAAACATTGTTGCATGGTAACTGTTTCTAAAGCATACTAGTAACGTGAAATGAAACGTTTTATGGCAGAGACAAAGTTAAAAAGCAGATTATCTTTCAATAAACGGTTTTACATGTGAAATGTGGTGTAAACCTTTGCTCTTCCTAGTATGCAGAGATTCAACTTTAACGCAATTATTATGTGGTATACGTCGGTAAAGAATACTGGAATTTTTCTCAAGGTTAGCGTCTATGTTATTTTTCCCTGAGCCAGCGGGCACAGGTGGCTGCCTGCGGTGCGAGTCATTGTCTGTCTCTTTGTTGGTACGCGTCGTTATTGGGATTTGGAGACCTAGCTTCTACAAATTCACGTTGTCCAAAGTGCCCTGCTCTATTTGAATCCCGCCAATTCTGATAAAATTCAGGTCTGTCGTTATGATTATATCGTCTGTCGTCATGTCGGTATATCCCACAGTTTCTTTCTTGTCGGTCACGTCGTGGAGAATTTCTCCCTGAGTCGTAACTGCGCGCTGGACCGTTGAGTCTAAAGTTATTCTGTCTCCCTTGATAATAATTATTTTGGTTCCCATATTGTCTGTTTCTATGGTTATCTCTGTCATATTCATTACTACGGAAATGCGATCTTTCTCTGTAACTATTACTCTGCCAGTGGTTGTCATATGAGTGGTGTCTGTTTTGGTCACGATTTGCGTTGTAAGAATAGCCTTGTCGTGTCCAGTTATTGTTTCTGTCGTCACGGAATTGTGACGGATGTGACCTGTAGTGATTGTTTTCCTGTTTTCACATCCGGCGACTGTCTGTGCCAATTTCTAATTCTTGTAGGAGTCCCTGAAAAGCTTCATGTCGTCTTTGCAACGTCCTGCCAAAATAATATTTCTTAAATGTTCAGGCAATTTCATTAAGCTAATGCGGATGAGTTCTGAGGGGCTGTATGGGTTTGAAAGATACTGATTCTTGTGCAACATGTCTTCAAAATATTTCACAAGACTGGAAAATTCAGATTGTTCGAAACGTTTTTTCATTATGATGCTATGTTTTACCCGGTCTTGTGTAGCTTGAGACCAATATGCTGAGAGGAAGGCATGATAAAAATCTCCCTCACTGTGACAATCGTGAATGACCGATCGCATTCTTACACCTGGTTCATTCTCCAAGTAGCCACACATAAATTCTAATCTGTGCTAT
This sequence comes from Schistocerca cancellata, assembly GCF_023864275.1. Taxonomy (NCBI): domain Eukaryota; kingdom Metazoa; phylum Arthropoda; class Insecta; order Orthoptera; family Acrididae; genus Schistocerca; species Schistocerca cancellata. The sequence goes on along the minus strand of NC_064631.1, from coordinate 12,208,766 downwards.
AACGACCAGTTGGGAGGAAAACAATGAGGGAATTGATGAAGCCACGCTTGTGGATGAATGTCGTTGGCAGAATTCTTAAATGTTTTGAATTTACGTGTAGTAATGAACGGCTTATAGTCAAAATCATCACGTCGGCGAGTCGCATGACGGTCATTGTTACGTCGTTTTGGCGGTTCCATCTCAAAATTCGGTGTACCTTGCCAATTTCTTTCATAATTTCCGAAGTGTCCTGTGTTATTATTTTGTGGCTGTTCCGTATTTCTATGTCCCTCTTCCCGTATTGGAGCGCGAGTGGCCTCTGAAATACGTAATTCTTGTATTACCTGTGTCAGCTGATCTTGTACTTCCCGGATTTCTCTTTGGTGTAGAGATGGGCAAAACTGTTCTTTTCAGAGATTGGATCAGAACTGTTCACTCCCTGAAATGAATTAGCTCTTTTTCATGACTCACCACTCATTTACAATAGAAAATAAATGGAAGGCACATTGCCCTTTAAACTTGGTTTATTCCAGTACTATACCTGTATTTTGATCTTATTTGATCCTATTTTGAAGTAACACAGATAATGAGTAAGAATTTTGTATTGTTTATTGAAATTTCCACGATATGAAAAAGTTTTTTATTATTGATTTATTTTGCACTATCGTGGTTTTTTGGGTGATCGGAAAATGTTGTAACTTGAGATTTACATTAACAATATATTTGGCTATAATGTATTAAAATTTCATTAACCTCATACAAATACATCGCAAACCATATATTTTTAAAGTGAACGTATCCTTCCGAAGACGCCTAAAATCGCAAAATATAAATTTGACTGTAAAACGAAAGTGCTGCATATAGCCTTACGCAGAATAAAACAAGGAAAATATTGGTGTATCACATTTTGCGATACGTTTATTGGTTCGCTCGTAATTAAAGCGTAAATTCGATTGTCCATAATAAAAATCCTATAGTAAGAGGAGACGTCAGGAACCTAATCTAATCAGTTTAAACAAAGAAAAATAAAATAAAAACAATTGATGTATACATAACATAATAATGTAATATACATAGCGGTATTACTACGAAGAACAATATCCAGTAGAGACGAACTCCGATGCAGAGCCGCTGAGTCGAGCAGGTCGAGCCGCGAGCTGTATTACTGCGTGAGCTGAGACCGCAGAGACCAGAGTGACACCGGAGTCGCTTTTATCAACGCTCTGGCTAGAGTCGAGACGGTGGGGCGAGCGTTGAGCGGGCGAGTTCCGAGGGCGGGGGGGAGCGGTGAACTCACCCGCTCCGAGACAAATCGTCTGTTCCCTTGCGAGCAGGTTGTTGCAAGTAGTTCCTATGTTATCCGCTAGGTGGCTCTCTGTCCTGTTGCTCGCATCAACTGCCCAGAGGGCAGGACGTGCAACTGAAACGATCGCTGACAGAGTGCGATGCGAAGTTACGCTGCGCCAGACACTGCAGGCGGCAGACGACGCACAGAGACGGCACGGCATATGTGAAACACAAAATCCAATGGGGCACTGCACAATGCAGGCAGCCAAGGTAGAAGCAGGGCAGAGTCCGGCGCTGGCTGTGTCGTGTGGCGTGCACTGTGCTCTGACCAGCAGAGGCGCTGCTGATATGCTCCGTCTCTCTCTCTCTCTCTCTCTCTCTCTCTCTCTGCCGTGGGAAACGTTTGGAGCTACCGTTCTTTTTTTCTGAATCACTGATTGTTCACTCCTTTGAAACATGCAACTCTATGCATTAGTTCAAGAGCGGATCCCCCATCTCTACTTTGGTGTTGCGTATTAATTTGATTCTGATTTTATTTGAATTTCCTAATTTGTTCGCACTCTTCTGTGTCAGTGATGGCTACAGGTCTTGTGTCATACAGATCATCATCTACCTTTGCAGATAAGTTAGTGACCTGATCCGAAAGTTCGGCTACTTTCTCCGATAGTGTACTTATTTCCTCAATGTGTTTTTCTGAACCAAGTTCCAGAGTGTCCATTTGTGTTGAAATCGTATCTACTATGTCCTTTAAGTTTTCTTGAGTTTTTGCAAGTTGTGTAACCGAATCGGCAGATGCAACTGAGTCAATTTTAGCTTGCAAGGTGTCGTGATTTTCATGAACAATAGTTTTGAGTTCTTTTATGGCTGCTTCGTGATTCTGTAATGCATTTTCATGCCGCGAAAAAATAGGTTGAAAATGCTCACAAAATTGTGTTTTTACATCATTACAGGCTTTTTGACATTTCGATTCAATATTATGTAACTCAGTAGTTAAATCTTCACGTGTTTGTTCAAGCTTATGTTCCACTGAGTCTAACTTTTGAAGCTTTAGTTCCATTGCGTCTAACTGTTGCTGTGTTTGTCTCTGATTTTGTTCCATTGTGTCTAACTGTTGCTGTGTTTGTCTCTGATTTTGTTCCATTGTGTCTAACTTTTGAAGCTTTTGCTGTGTTTGTCTCTGATTTTGTTCCATTTGTTGCATTAGCTGTAATAACAATGCATTAGTGTCTGGAATCTGTTCCTCTACGCTTTTCGGCAGTGCATTTGCACCAGCAACATTCACATTTTGACAAGCTGAAAATGTGTCTTGACTTATTTGAGAAAACGGTGAGGACACAAAACCTGAATCTACAGTATTTGTAAAATTGTGTCCTGTCATTTCGGATTCCTGAGGCGAGCTGTTGCCGACCGATCGATCGATAATGCTTCCCTGTTCACTAATCGTCTCACTGCCTACGCCATTGTTTGCCGCCCACTCCATTTCCCTATGCACAGTTACCAAATTACTACTTCAAATGTCTGTTAATTCACTACACAGTGGTGTTGATAAGCTACGCTCGTTGTCACTATTATTTCTCAGTTTACTTTGGAGCCTAGTGTTACGTTTTTCACACGCTATTATTGTCACAATATTTCACACGACAACACAGAAAAACACAATTTGAAGAGCAAAAATAAGAGAACACATTAACATAGCACTGAAAATAATATCTAGTTAATTGCAGCTGCTAAATACATGGTGCAAATCTACATGCATGCCACAACTGTTTTACTGTACAAGAATGAAAAACTACAACTACAAAGGAGATTCTCTCCACAATTACGCGCTAACAATAAACAAAATCTACACTAATTACACAAATTACAAGAAAAAATCAGAAGATTCCAGTGAGGTATCCTCGGCTAATGGTCGACATATGGAACGTCCCCTTTGAAAAATTGTACATGACTGTGCTTAAACTGACATACAATATTTTTAGCGCAACGCAATCTGACTTTCATAAATCCCTACAAAAGAATGGCCCTGACTAACATTAACCTATACCTTTCACAAATCACTTACCTCACAAAAATCTTCGTTACTCAAGCTACTGCAAAACAGCGAGCGCCACTACTGCCAGCTAAATAAAAGATTCAAACTACTGAAGGCACTAACTACTGATGGGCATAGTTAGCAAATGAAAAATTTTAATAGAGAACAAACAATGTATTTACCTTAATAGTCATAATAGATATAGCATCCAGTCTTACAAATTTCAAATCTCCGGCATCTCTCTCCCCACATCCACCACTGCTGGCGGCTCACCTCCAACTGCGCAACGCTACGCGCTGTTGACATGCAGCTGCCGCTGCCCAACACTACAATGGCAGACAACAATGCAAACTAGCTACAGACTGCACACAGCACAGCCAGTGATTTTCATACCGAGCGCTACGTAACGTTGCCGATAAGAAAACATAAACAGCCTACTTACAATTTCAAGGGACTCTCCTTTTCATTTAACTGCTCTTCAGAATCCTTTGCTGTGTCTGATAGAATTACAGTATCATAGGTGAACCTCAAAGCTTTTATTTCTTTCCCTTGCACTTCAGTCCCCACTAGAAATTATTGTTTGTTTTGCTGTATTACTTTCCCAGTGTACACATTGAATTACAGGGGAGGTAGGTTACTGCCCTGTCTCAGTCCCTTCTCAACGACTGCTTCCCTTTCTTGCCTCTTGACTCTTGTAACTGCCATCTGGTTTCTGTAAAAGTTGTAAATAGTCTTGCACTCCCTGTATGTATCTCGTCCTACCTTCAGAATTTCAAAGACATTATTCCAGTCAACATTGACAAAAGCTTTCATCAAGTCTAAAAATGCTATAAACATAGATCTGCGTTTAGTTAATCTATCTTCTAAGATAACTCATATTTCCTTGCATGTTCCTACATTTCTCCATAATCCAAGATGATCTTCCCTTAGGTCAGCTTGTACCAGCTTTTCCATTCTTCTGTAATTAATTCGTATTAGTAATTTGCAGCCATGACTTAATAAGCTGATGGTTCAGTAGTTTTCACACCTGTCAGCAACTGCTTTCTTTGGAATCGGAATTAATAAATTCTTCTAGAAGTCTGAAGGCATTCCACTTCTCTCATATAACTTACACACCAGATGGAAGAATTTTGACAGCCCTGTCTTCCTTCGAGTTGAATCTTTCTTCATCTAAGACCACTTTCTTTTCTGTAATATTGCCTTCAAGTTCATATCTCTTGTGTAGAACCTCTATGTACTCCTAGCACCTGTCAGGTCTCACTACTTTGCTTAGGACTGGTCTTCCGTTTGAGCTCTTTGAGCCGTGTGTGGCTCGTGTTCCCACCATCATGTATTTCACACCCTGTTATTAACGTACTTCCACCTCACTACGTTAATTTAAATTGTGTGGCGGTTTTTGTGTATCACCAACATCGACAAGTGCAATGAATATAGATGATACAACACTCTATGGTATTCCGCGGTTTGAATTCACACTTTTTTTTTTAGCAGTTGCATTGAATTGATTTTCTAAACGATACTGACATTATTATACACATGTATAATGCATTATTCAAACTACAACTTCTCCCGGATAATTATTTTGTTCAAATTGCACAAGAATTCCACCTGACGTAGTGCAATAATGTTGACTGTAAGCTGTGTTCATATCACTAAAATTACAGATCGTACATCAGAGCTTTCATAAGTTTTTTGTCTTCGATGGATTTAATTACTCTTAGCAAATTGATCATGAAAAGGAACCACAGAATACCACCCGCACACAACACTGACGTATGCTACCAGAATTATTTTTCTCCGTGATTCGTGCGTAGCTTAATTTTGGCCACATACATCAGCAATGAAATGTTGTTCAACAATAAATACCATCAGCACTGTTCTAAGAAAATGCAGTCTGATTCGATTAATTTTTTTTTTATAAATAGAGTTCAGTACCACCGGTGCACATTTATTTCTTACACATCGGAATATTGAAAGTTTGCAGTTTCAAGTAATTTAAATTTGCCGCTGTAATAAAAGTTAAGATGGCGGCCAATAAAAGATAGAGGATTTCTTTTTTAATTAAGATTTTCCTTTTCGCAATAAATCATTTAAATCATTGAAATTGATGCCACCAATAAAAAAATTATTAAATTGTTTTGAGAATTAGTTTATCACAAACCCATGCTATTTTCAACTAGAAGTAGAGACGAAGTTGCTATATAATCTCAACTAACAATGGCTGCGCTTATGGCAGCTCTGATACAACAATTAATACAAAATTATAATTAAAGGAGGAAGTGAATTTTCAATAATTAATCATAAACAGCTTTAACGCATTTGGCTCTATTTGTTTTTACCAGCAAATGAACATAAAAGTACAATAATTTTACATTAAATGTTTTTCATTTAACAGACCTCTAATCGATTCGCGTCATGCGTCGGCGATGTACATCAGAAGAAGACGACAAAAGGGTACAAAACAAAAGAAAAGAATGACATAGATTAAGAAAGAATGTGAGACAAATATTGTCTCTGTTTTACATAATTATCATATTTTTAAGTAATAATTACATAATTGAATGAATATTATCCACACGTTCATGTTACACTCGTAATTAAAAAATATATATACTGTGGATGTTATAATGACTACTGTCACTGAGCTGCTGCTTCACCTGACCGTGAGCGGCTTTAACAGCGCTTATCGATACATCCCCTCTCGTAGTGTCCCCACTCGACTGTTATTACTTCCCGGACGTTGTCTCTCATAAGGAGTTCGGGTTGCGAGTTCGGGTCTGCCAGTCAGTTGAGACGCGCCTGGAGTGTAGTTTGGATCTGCCAGTCGGGGAGTTGTAATGCGGCACTTGTGCAGTTAGGTTGCAGCAGCAGTGAGATCTGCACCTACATGACTCACCCGACCACTGCCATCACGCCTCACTTGAGGTGGGCCACGGTCTTGTGGATCGTCGGTTGGTCTTCCTACGGGGCACGCGTTTTAGCTTGCCGATTGTTCATGAGTCGGCTGTGTGTGTGTGTGTGTGTGTGTGTGTGTATTTCCACTGACGACTATTTTAGATGTTGTCGGCATTCCGAGAGGAGTCGGTCGGTTGCTGCGGACCAGGGAAGTTACCTCCGCGCCGGCAGTCGGCTGGGTACACTGGCGGTTCCACAAGAATGTCGGAGCGTGTGTGGAGCTGTCCGATCGCTACGAGCTTCGTGGTTCACCGACCCAGGACGTAAAAGTTGAATAGTGGTTTCAACTACCCAAGCCACGCACATTCATGTTGTGTGGTATATTTTCGGAGGTTCGCTGTTGGGAGATTTTCCTGTGAGCAATACCGAGTGTTTCTAGTGCTGAAATTTAGCCGCCATGTGATGCCATTAACTATATTGGTTGATTACAATTGAAGTGCACCAGCAGAATTTTCTGCCTTGTAGCCGTTAGTGTTCCGGTTACCTGCCCTGACCACTAACGCAATTTCAGGCAGCGTCCTTTCCTCACCTGTTGTCGCTGTCCAAAATGGTGTGTAGTTTTGACAGCTAATACATATTTCATTGTGGATAATCACGCTCGTAACCTTTTGTGATTGAGTTCTCATGTACCGATTGGTGGCAAGCAAGTCGTTTGGTCGGTCGGTCCGTCAACTGTTGCCTGATTCTCCCTCTGAAATTTTCAGCAATCTCTGGTTCCCTCAACTTATCCAGGTCCCACCTCCTTAATTTCCTAACTTTTCCCGATTTCTTCAGCTTTAATCTACAGTTCTTCTCCTTAAATTGTGATCAGAGTCCACATATGCCCCTGCAAATGTCTTACAATTTAAAATCTGGTTCCTGAATCTCTTTCTTACCATAATATAACAAATCTGAACTCTCCTGGAGTCTCCAGGATACGTGCACCAATAAAACCTTCTTTTATGATTCTTGAAATATGTGTCAGCAATGATTAAATTATATATGCTCTATGAAAAATTTTGCCAGAAAGCTCCTCTTCCAGTCCTTTCTCCAAGTCAGCATTCACCTACTACTTTACCTTCTCTTCCTTTTCCTACTATCGGATTCCAGTCCCCCATCACAATTATGTCTTCGTCTCCTCTAAGTATCTGAATAATGTTTGTTATTATACCTTTCTTCTATTTCTTCACCATCTGCAGAGCTATTTGGCATATAACCTTGTACTACTGCGGTAGGTGTGGGCTTTGTGTCTATGTGAGCTACGATAGTGCGTTCACTATGCCGTTCATAATGGCTTACCCGAATTCCCGTTTTCTTATTTATTATTGAATTCACTTCTGTATTACTCTTATTGGATTTTGTACATATAACCCTGGATTCATCTGACGAGAAATCCTGTTCCTCTTGCCACCGAACTCTACTAATTCCAACTATATCAACACATCCATTTCTAAATTTGCCAACCCACCTGTCAGATTTTTAACGGATCTAACATTCCACGCTCCGATCCGTAGAACGCCAGTTTTGTTTCACCTAATAACCACATCCTCCTGAGCAGTCCCTACGCAGAGATGTGTATGGGGAACTGTCTTAAATAGGGAGTATTTTACCCAACGATATATTGTAGCTGCATACCCTCGGAAAAAATTACGGCTATAGTTTCACCTTGCTTTCAGCCGTTCGCGTTACCAACACTACCAGGCCGGTTTCGTTGACGTTACAATGCTAGATGAGTCAATCCAGACTGTTGCACCTGCAACTTCTGAAACGGCTGCTACCCCTCATCAGCCACAACACATCTGCCTGGTTCGTCAAAAGAGGCCCCTCCGTTATGGCTGCAGCTATGTTACGGCTATCTGTGTATCTGAGGCGCGAAAACAACCCACCGACAGCAAGGCCGATGTTTCATGGGGATATTACTGGTGTTGTTACGAATGACACAGGCCTACCGAAAGCCATGTGAATAACAGCAGTTTGCAATCAGATGACTCACTACAAGCTTTATTGGCTGTATTTGATGTTATTGCATGCAATAAAAATCTAAAACATACATCAGCATATCTGTACACGTCATTAAATGCCTAAATTTAGTATTCTGTCTGTGCAGTTGCATTTCCCTAAATTATGGCTCCCGTAAATAAAAACCTATAACGAATTATACCACCACAAAACATCCACGCAGAACAATTGTCTTATTACGAAAGGAAGGAAAGGAAGGAAAAAATAAGGTGTTTTTTATTATGAAAAATATTGCTTAGGGAACACAACATGTATAGATCTTAAACACACAATCAAACACGATAACAATGAGACAGGAAAGGCAATACCAGAGTCCATATATCAGAAAACTCGATTTAACATAAGGTATTGTGACCCCCCCCCCAAATCACAATTTTCAAATACATATTAAATATGCTCGCTCCTGAATTATCTGTTTAGCTCATTAAAGTACGTGTTTATCGTAATATGAACAAGAACGTCACGAAAATTTGATTATGTACGCCTTGCACGCAGAAAGAGCCATCATAATACGCATAATGCGTAACGCAATATTTTGTGTGACCACCCTAAAGGAGGTTTGAACTGCACTAGTGTCAGTGATAAACAACAAACCGATTCTGCTGACATGGTGCTGTCAAACGATATCGTTCTAAAGTTCACGTATATAGCACTTTAGCAAGCCTGACAGCTTCAGTCTCAATAATGACATTTACACTGGGGGCGATCTGGATACTGTTTGCTGATGCGGATTTCCATATAAGACCTGTACGTCACAGTCTGAACGTTGTTGTTTATTACTCAGACACTCGGTGTAGCACTTAAAAGATCATTAAGTTCTTTGAACTGCATACGTGAACTTCTTTACAAAAAAGAGACATTTATTGTATTTTACAAAAGAAACGTACTACTTTGTGAACTATCAGTGAAACATTAAAAAAAAAATCACTTTTTGCTGATACTGCCTTAATTAATTTGAATGAATAATCTGACTGCATGGTTTTCATCGCTGTGTGAAGTGGCTTAACGATAAATTATAGGCTTCCATGGTGGACGTTAAAAGGAAACCCACGTCCGCTGCGAATTTAATTTCACAAGGATTTTAGAGCTCTCCACAAAAGCCGCTCATGAGCCCAGAACAACTAAACCGACCGAATGCGTAAACCGGCTGTACTCCGCCTTGCTTGTGCCAGGAAATGAAAAGCTGACTAGAGGAAAGCACACGGAATCCCCACAACGTAATTCCGCATCATCATGTTTAAACTATGCGTGTGATCCGTCACTTCATCTAGATTGTTTTAGAGTTAGGTGTAATCAGCATTACATGTATGCGGAACAGTTAAATTGCTGTCAAAAAAAAACATCACACAACTGTCTCCGGCCATCACTGCTCTGCATATTGTATGGTAGTAGTTCTTCTAGGAGAGAACGTAGACATATTGTCACTGATGACGTCATCAATGAAGCTTGGCCTTCCCCCCCCCCCCAATCCACATCCCCACCGAGCCCCCACCCACACCCATACCCACCCCGACATCTACAGGTGGAGAGATGTTGGGGTGCGTGGCTCAGCTGGCCGCTCACACCTAGATGGCACAGCCAATCGAATCTGTTGTCACATCACGGAACTCTTAAGGTGCATACATAACATCAGCCGCCTCCATAGGATTTCTAAATGGCGACAGGCAGCATGAATACAGCAATCCATTGAATTTTCACTTTTGTTTTATAATGAAATAAACGAATAACATATCTTTTTGGTGTTGCGATTCTGTGTCACATGGATTAAATAAGCTCTTGATCGAATGAAAGAAAAGAATTATATTTTGTTGTTGTTGTGCCCCTAGAAAGGGCGTTGGCCGTTCTTCAAAACTGAACAGCCAACCTGCGCTACGGATGTAGACATGTGCTTGTATGAATCAACTTTATGACATTTGGGACAGTACATTTCACATTGATTTTGCAGTGTACAAAGTGTAGATGAGCAGGGTGGCTTGGATACAGTGATCTTTGGGTGAAAAGCCATTGGGCCTTCTCTTTAAGATTTTCGCTTAATGTCATTTGTTAGATGTCACAGAAAACACTTTTTCAATTTGGTACTTCAACAACACAAAGACAGACTTAAATTGGCAAAATCTTTAATGAAGCCCCTGCAGTTATAAGTTTGGACTTAATAAACTAGTAAAATTCCTCAGAAATCTTTGAACATTTGATACCAGTAAAATTTTCAGTTTAGATGGAAGAATTGAACTTCTGAATCTTCGTCACACACCACTGAAAGTTACAGAGAATAGAATTTTAGTAGCAAATGAGTTGGTTAAAAATGTTTTACAATAAATAACACACCGACCGAATTCCAAAACAACTAATAGTTTACCTAGCTTGGTTTCCAAAATTCAGCATCCTAACATTGATGATCTGTCCAGACCTGAACACTTTCATTCAAATGCAAGATACGCAGTACCAGTTTACGTTGAGAGCCACTAATGAAAATGGAGGGAGGCTCCTTGCTTGTGGCAGTGGCGTAACAGACTCAAATCACATACATAGAAAAATACGGCGGTGAGTTACACCCTGTATTACAGTAGAGGCACACACAACTTAACCTCTGTAACAAAGAATACCACAGTAAATTAGAAAGGACTGGTAAGGCAATCGCATAGCACTGATTTAATTTTTATTTTTATTTTTTATTTTATTTTGTTTTTACATTGCTCGCAATGATAGGTGCATGAACAGTAAATTATTTCAGCGGTATCAGTTTGAAAAGCAGTAATGCACAATTTAATACCGAGATAACGGACGGCCGCAACGACTGGCTTCATAATAGTGAAACTAGAAAATGAGTCATTAAGTCGGCTCATTTTATATGCGGCCTGAGTACCTTCTTTGCTTAAGCAAATTTAAACGTCAATAACACTCATGGCCGACCGTGCAGATTTTGCTTAAAGTTTTCGAAACAGGATCCTCAAGACAGCACTTGAAATGGTGTATGTCGGCAGGGCAAGTAAATAAGCCGTAACAACATTGTCTCGACTGGAAGAGAACCCAGCTGGCGCTCAGCGTGGCCAGCACTCCGAGGCCCCACCTCCCTGCGTCAGGGTCACAGTTGCTGTGAACTGGGTGCGCTTCCCCGGCTACGACAGCCACAGCTCCTTCCCTCTTCAGCTCTCGCTACCCTGCCCAGGACGCATGCATGCCGCTCGGCACACGCGTTCGCGCCCTCTCTCTCTCTCTCTCTCTCTCTCTCTCTCTCTCTCTGCTGGCTTCTGCTGTGGTACAGATACCGGATGTCTGCTTGCGCACAGGTTAAGAAGGCACTTTTATACCGCGCGCGCTGTCAGCGGCACTGACAATTTATGGGTCGGCGACGACCGTATCATATATTAAAACTCTCAGCAGTGATGTAGTTCTGACGTATAGCAGTACTATCCGAGGAATTATTACGTTAAGGTATTCGCATTTCAGCTGTAGACCTGAAACCACCACACATTTCTGAAGAGCACTGCAGTTTTGAACCAGCAGACCAATTTTCGTCTTTCTTGTGAATCAGACGCAGGCACACAACGTTTGAGTGCAGAAATCGCACAATGCAAAAATGCTGATCGTGATTTAAAGCCATCTAGCGGTCCTTAAACACGTATCCTGCTGGCAAGATCCACACCCTTCAGTCGCAAACCTTACGAGGGAGATACTGAATGTGACATTGATTCTATCTGACATAACTCATTTACAGTTTTCCAAAGGTGTTAACTACAAGGTTTTAAGGAATACATTTCTGATTACAGTTCCGTAATTGTTTGTTTACGTCACCGCCCATAAAATTATCGTCAGCGGTGGTAAATGTATCAGACGAAATAGCGACGTCTTACGAGACTAATAATCTACGAGGTGCATTCAAGTTCTAAGGCCTCCAATTTTTTTTCTAATTAACTACTCACCCGAAATCGATGAAACTGGCGTTACTTCTCGACGTAATCGCCCTGCAGACGTACACATTTTTCACAACGCTGACGCCATTATTCCATGGCAGCGGCGAAGGCTACTTTAGGAGTCTGTTTTGACCACTGCAAAATCGCTGAGGCAATATCAGCACGGTTGGTGAATGTGCGGCCACGGAGAGTGTCTTTTATTGTTGGAAAAAGCCAAAAGTCACTAGGAGCCAGGTCAGGTGAGTAGGGAGCATGAGGAATCACTTCAAAGTTGTTATCACGAAGAAACTGTTGCGTAACGTTAGCTCGATGTGCGGGTGCGTTGTCTTGGTGAAACAGCACACGCGCAGCCCTTCCCGGACGTTTTTGTTGCAGTGCAGGAAGGAATTGGTTCTTCAAAACATTTTCGTAGGATGCACCTGTTACCGTAGTGCCCTTTGGAACGCAATGGGTAAGGATTACGCCCTCGCTGTCCCAGACCATGGACACCATCATTTTTTCAGCACTAGCGATTACCAGAAATTTTTTTGGTGGCGGTGAATCTATGTGCTTCCATTGAGCTGACTGGCGCTTTGTTTCTGGATTGAAAAATGGCATCCACGTCTCATCCATTGTCACAACCGACGAAAAGAAACTCCCATTCATGCTGTCGTTGCGCGTCAACATTGCTTGGCAACATGCCACACGGCCAGCCATGTGGTCGTCCGTCAGCATTCGTGGCACCCACGTTGATGACACTTTTCGCATTTTCAAGTCGTCATGCAGGATTGTGTGCACAAAACCCACAGAAATGCCAACTCTGGAGCGATCTGTTCAACAGTCATTCGGCGATCCCCCAAAACAATTCTCTCCACTTTCTCGATCATGTCGTCAGACCGGCTTGTGCGAGCCCGAGGTTGTTTCGGTTTGTTGTCACACCCACGAACGTACTTTCGACACATCCATAACTCCATCACCACATGTCTCCTTCAACTGTCGATGAATTTCAATTGGTTTCACACCACGCAAATTCAGAAAACGAATGATTGCACTCTGTTCAAGTAAGGAAAACGTCGCCATTTCAAGTATTTAAAACAGTTCTCATTCTCGCCGCTGGCGGTAGAATTCCATCTGCCGTACGGTGCTGCCACCTCTGGGACGTATTGACAATGAACGCGGCCTCATTTTAAAACAATGCGCATGTTTCTATCTCTCTCCAGTCCAGAGAAAAAAAAATCGGAGGCCTTAGAACTTGAATGCACCTCGTATTCCCTTCTTATCCACCATATTTCAACATGAAAAACACTCACCAGTGCTAGATCACAGTGCATTCCAACATAAGAAAAGGTCATCAGACCACAACACACGATTTATGTAACACCGACCAGAAGTCAGCGATGGTAACGCTGTGTTCCAACAAATAGTCGACAACATTACTAGAGAGTATTTCAGGTATGACCACCATAGAATATCTCCATAGTGATCCATATTGCAGGGCAGAAGTCGCACAGGTTCACAAAACTGAATGCTTAAAGTTACTTGGGAGAGGCACGCCTTCGTTCTATAATTGCTTCATATACAATTGGAATAGAAAAACAACCAACTAGCAGTGACATAAGATTTGTTGTATGTAGGCTTATTGTCCATCAAGAATATAATAGAGCACGACAACATCAATGTATATAACACCACACACAACACGCACAAGAACCGTCACATAACACCTCCCATTTCAGATGAACTGTAAGGGTGTTTGTACAGGGAAGTACGGTATAATAGTTCATATAGTTATTTCGGAAGCACTGCAGAGAGATGAATAGGACTGATGAAAAAAAAAGAGAATGACGATGTATTTTTTTTTTTTTTACCGATCGCGAATCACTTCCCTCTATTCGCAAAGTACCTAATGTATATTAACAAAATATAGAAGCCGTATCAAAAAATATGTAATAATAAATAATATTTTGCTTTCACAAGTTACAATACGTTTTTTCGATTACGTGCATATATGCACATATGACTTCTATGGCACAGGTAAAATATAAATTACAAAACTTTGGACAGGTTTGAATATGCTACTCTAGGCGGGTGTAAAACGAATGTGCGCAACGGAAAATAGTGAACGCTAAAATGAAGATTTGGCTCTGTCTGACTACCCCCTGAGATCTTAGGATCTCTTAATGATGATATCTTCTCCTTCTTGCTTTTCAACATATAAATTACAACATAAACATAAATAGATGATTAAGGAAACTAGTAACTATAAAATCCTGTAGATTAAAAGAGCTTTAATTTACAACTGTTTATATATGAATGCCCATTGGACACAAATAGATAAAATTACCCGACATCATCTACTTGTTGTTGTTGTGGTCTTCAGTCCTGAGACTGGTTTGATGCAGCTCTCCATGCTACTCTATCCTGTGCAGGCTTCTTCATCTCCCAGTACTTACTGCAACCTACATCCTTCTAGCTCTGCTTAGTGTATACATCTCTTGGTCTCTCTCTACGATTTTTACCTTCCACGCTGCCCTCCAATGCTAAATTTTTGACCCCTTGATGCTTCAGAACATGTCCTACAAACCGATCCCTTCTTCTAGTCAAGTTGCGCTACAAATTTCTCTTCTCTCCACTTCTGTTCAATACCTCCTCATTAGTTATGTGATCTACCCATCTAATCTTCAGCATTCTTCTGTAGCACCACATTTCGAAAGCTTCTATTCTCTTCTTGTCTAAACAACTTATCGTCCACGTTTCACTTCCATAAATGACTACACTCCATAAAATACTTTCAGAAACGACTTCCTGACACTTAAATCTATACTCGATGTTAACAAATTTCTCTTCTTCAAAAACTCTTTCCTTGCCATTGCCAGTCTACATTTTATATCCTCTCTACTTCGACTCTCATCAGTTATTTTGATCCCCAAATAGCAAAACTCGTTTACTACTTTAAGCGTCTCATTTCCTAATCTAATTCCCTCAGCAACACACAATTCGACTACATTCCATTATCCTCGTTTTGCTCTTGTTGATGTTCAAATTATATCTTTATTTCAAGCCACTGTCTATTCCGTTCAGCTGCTCTTCCAAGTCATTTGCTGTCTCTGACAGAATTACAATGTCATCGGCGAACCTCAGAGTTTTCATTTCTTCTCCATGGATTTAACTCAGGATCTCCATAGCGATCCATATTGCAGGGTAGAAGTCGGACAGCTTCACAACAACTGAATGCTTAAAGTTACTTGGGAGAGGCACGCCTTCGTTCTCCAATTGCTTCATATACAAGTGGAATAGAAAAAGGAACCAACTAGCAGTGATATAAGATAATCTCCACAATTTATTGTATGCACGCTTACTGTCCATCAAAAATATAATAGAGCAAGACAACATCAAAGTCTGTAACACCACACACAACATGCACAAGAACCCTCACATCACACCTCCCATTTCAGATGAACTGTAAGGATGTTTGTACAGGGAAATGTGCTATAATAATTCATATAGTTATTTCGGAATAATGTAATAATAAATAATATTTGGCTTTCACAAGTTGCAATACGTTTTTTCGATTACGTGCATATATGAACATATGACTTCTATGGCACTGATCCAATATAAATTACAAAACTTTGGACAGGTTTGAACATGCTACTCCAGGCGGGTGTAAAATGAATGTGACCGGTAAAATGTTGATTTGGCCCTGTCTGACTACCCCCTGTGATCTTAGGATCTCTTAATGATGATATCTCCCCCTTCTTGCTTTTCAACATATAAATTACAACATAAACATAAATGAATGATTAAGGAAACTAGTAACTATAAAATGATAAATGCTGTTTCAGATTATACACTTACTGTAGATTAAAAGAGCTTTAATTTACAACTGTTTGTATGTCAATGCCCATTGGACACAAATAGATAAAATTACCTGGCGTCATCTACTTACCAAACGTTAGAAGACACTACTTTCAAAGATGATCTACAGTGGCCTGCAACCTCAGTGGAAATAAAATTTACGTGATCACAGCTGTTTGACTTTATAGCTCTAATGAACCGAAGGAATTAGCAATACCACCGTATGTACTGCGTCCGGTGCGTCGGAGTGATGGTTCTCGTACACGTCTGCGACGTTGGAAGGACCCCAGCCACAAAATAAAACTCTTTCAAACACTAGGACGGCAGAAGGCGGTCCTCTGACTATTATGACCTAATACTGTCTTCTCCTCTCTGTGTTATACAGACAAGAATCGCCAATTCCCAGCCACAAAGACAGAGTTCAGATAACGTCTCAACGTGAGTATAGGCAGAAGAAGTGCTCTCAATCACTGAATCCTGTGTACTCAGCAACAACTCCCAACTCACAGACTAAGTTCAGAATCGTGTAAGTTCGAAACAGTACAAATGGCTCTGAGCACTATGGGACTTAACATCTATGGTGATCAGTCGCAACAGTACAGTGCCTAACCGTTCTAACTATAAAATTCCTGAGAGCCAAGACAGCAAGTCCGTCTGTATCAACAAAAGTTGATACCGAGGGAGCGTGCAACATGGGCGCTCAAGCGGAGGATCTCTTCTCTCCACTGCTAGCTACCCAGCAAAGCTTGTTCCCCTCCCCCGTAACTCAGAAGGTGAATTATAATCGTGAAACAACAGAATATTCCCCCTCTCTACACATTCTTCCAAACGCCGACCAACCGTATTGTAGTCTTTTGTTGTCCAGTGCGGAACGTTTGCGAGGAAATACCTACACTAATACAATGGTATGGTCCTCAGAGTAAAAAATCCTCGTAAATCACGCAGCCTGTGATTTCCGAGGAAACGTATCCCCGTCCCTCTCTGCTGCATCCAAGATTTTCAGAGTGTCCGATGTATTATCCAGTCATCCTTCCGGCCCCACTACAAAACCGGCCGGCTGCTGCTGTAGTGGTTCCGCTCTCAGGTGGCTAGACCATCCGTCTTGTCACTTCCTGTGTTTAGCAGGACCAACACACCTGTGCGGGCTTTTCCACCCAGGGCTTGAGTTATGCCTGCCGTTTCATTTCCACTGGCATTCCAACCTCTATTAGTGGAAACAATCATTAAATACGCCGTTTTGATAATAAAGACACTCCGTCACCTTTTATGTACAACCTATCAAATTATACCTAATTTCCGTTGTAAATCATGGCAAAGTATGTAGATGAGTGCGAGTAAGGTGCAAAATTATAGTCATTTTACAAGGTGTTCAACTCATCTAAGGAAGCGACTACTATCATGGACGCATCATTCCATGGGCCAGTATCTGCATCACAATAGGCCAAATCCCATGCAAGTAATGTGTAATCTGTATTAAATTCTCCTCAAAACTGTACTTTCTGCGTCCTTTTATTAGAGAAAGTGAGTAGTGTATTCATGATTTAAGGTTTCTTACATATACTTCAAAATCCAAGACGAGAGCGTCTCCTGTGCTAAATGCTTGATACCATATATACGGTATGATGTATGCCCTACACCATACGATGATTTACAATCATGCATAAATGGAATTGTATGTATCAAAGAGGTGACCCACACACGAACTGTTTGTGGCAGGGAGGCAGGGAGAGCAGCTCCCAGTGCACATCACTCCACCCCAGACCTCATAATCCTGCCTCATAATCCTGCAACTGTGTTCTGTTGCAGTGCTACAGTATACTGTTTGACTAATGTGCTGTACCACCCCACTGCGTTTACTGTAACACTCGCACCCTCATATTGACGATTTAACACAGAAATTGGGTTGCCATTCAACACTCACGGATCCGTGACGACTTTTCAGAGAGTGAGTAACGCTTCTACTTTCGACATATGGAACAAATCCTGGAAGTCATTTAGCTTTTTTTCCTATGCACCACTGCCAGTTTACTGTAACACTCGCACCCTTGCGCCGTACCCCCCATATCTAAGGATGACGCACACAGGGAGTGTCCTCTCCCTCCATCCCTGCAAAAAATCTTATTTGTGGTTCACGTTTTGGGTACATATAATGAAACGTCCTCATGCAAAAATTATTAATTACTGTGCTGGTAACCCTCTTATGTTAATTGATTTTCAAACAGCTGAGCAAAACTGATCGTACTCAGACATTTCTCTCTTTACTTATGCTGATCATCACTAAACTGACACACAATATTTTTTTTTTAGCGCAACGCAATCTGACTTTCCACAATCCCTACAAAAGAATGGCCCTGACTAACCAAAACCTATACCTTTCATGAATGATTTACCTAACAAAAATCTTCGTTACTCGAACTACTGCAATACGGCGAGCGCCAACATGGCCAGCTAAATGAAAGATTCTAACTACTGAAGGTGCTAACTACTGATAGGCATAGTTAGCAAATGAAAGATTTTGATAGAGAACAAACAATGTATTTACCTTAATAGTGTCCAAAAGTCATAATATATATTTAGGTTCATAGTCTAGTCTTACAAATTTGCTCTTTCTGACGGACACACGTCCAGATCGTCCGCTCTCAAAACTCTGCCATCTCTCTCCCATCTCTCTCTTTACCAATGCCTTAGCGATGGTTTGAAAATGTTCAGGTCCTGTCAGCTTACTCATCGCTACTTTGACCAGGGACCCACAGCAGGTTCACCCTGTTGCTTTCTTCTTGTCTCCCAGGGGCTTTACGGCATACTGCAACGATCTTAGATCTCGTTACAGGACTAATACAGATTTCAGAGCTGCTTGGCTATCTGAACAAATGTAGATACAGCTATCCTTGTAGCATCTTGGCAGATTCTGCCCTGTGCACGCTCTAAGAGTGTGGAGTAGAGTGGCGAGCTTGTCTACAGAAACTGCTCTCTCTAGTCTAAGCTGTACTTCAAGTACTCCGGCCCGAGTACCTTCATCTCTTTTCGACCCGACAGTAAACCAAATGACGTCCCCTGGATGGTGTCGCATTTCATTCTTCCACTGTTCTTGTCTTCCAGTTGTTACAACTAAAGGTCTATTGAAGCAGGCGGGAGTTGTTGAATGGTTATCTGTCATTTCGCCGATTATTCATAATTTAACACACTCTAGCTAGGACATGCGCGACAGCTCCGTTTATTGAACCAGGACCTCTCCTAACCATCTCTAACGTGATGGTAAAATCAGTACTACATAACTGGATCAGAAGGTAGTATGTACAAGATTTGACTACGGAAGGATGCATAGAGCTGTTTCCTAAAAGGTGAAGAGCTTTCTCCATCCTCCCTAACAAGTCGCTGATGTGCTGTTTCACATGATTTTCCTGGGTGATATGTGTATTGGTTTACATGTACACGAACGTCAGTTAACCTTTTCTCCCTAACATACACATTAAGTAGGTTTTCTAATGTCTTTAGAAGAAATGAGGAAGACAGACTGATCAGCCTCATATCCTTAGCCTTCATCTGAACAATTCTCACAGGCTTCAAAATGAAAACAAAACTTGTTGTTCTCCAACAACTAGGAATGATTCTTGCTGCTGTCCTTACTCTAAACGGTCTGTATAAGAATCTAATTAAACATTCTCCTGTTTTTTGCAGTAAATCTGGAAAGACTCCTTCTCTTCTCTTGGAAGACTTCAATAGTTGAAAAAAATCACACTGCTGACGGAATTTTCTAGAGGACATTTCATTCTCTGGCAGATCCGCCGTTTTCCCTTTGATTAGCTGTAAACCTGTGCCTGCCATAAACTGACTCCAGGTCTGTCTTATCTGCCAGAAAGCACTGAGGGAAGTGAGCCCTGAGAGGCACATGAAGCGTCTCACATGCTAACCATGTATATCCAGCATCCTCCTTCCTTAGAGTACCTACTAGATTAGCTGGTATTCTAGTGAGGATTTTATGAAGTCTAGCTCAAGTAGCTGTATCTTCCACTTCCTCACAGAATACCTTCCAGAAAGATAGGCTTGTTTGCTTGATCGCAAGGTTGTGTTTTCCCACGGCTTCCTGAAATTTTACGCACTTTCCCTCCTTCCTCGGAACATTGTAGAGTCTTCTTACCAGCTTCCTTTACACTCCCAGATTGTTGTTCTGCCAAGGTAAATTTATGTTTGTACACTTCTTGGTGATTGGACAGTTTTATAAATATGAGATCGTAATGGCAGATGTCGCTGCGTCTCCCATTTCCTCAAAACCTGCTGGCTTCCTTATTTAAGTTCTGACTTCAGATCACCACGAATTAAGGACTATCCTGTATGAGTCTCAGTCTGTTTTCCCAGCTTTTCCTATAGGTCGTGGAATGTTTGTCACTCATTTCAACCTCAGACTTAATACAGATGTAGCCAGATAAAGATAGGCCCATCAATATATAGATGATGTTTCACCTAACTACCCATTGTAGCGACAGATATACTTGTTATAGTAAAAATTCTGGTAAGTGCTGACCTCTGCTGTTGGCGTCGCTGCTTTCCCACACTGGGCTGTAGGCATTTGCATCACAACCAACCAACAGTTGTTCATTCTGCTGTGGGCAGCTAACTACCAGTCTGCTGACTTCCTCGGATGCAGGAGTGCCATCCTTACAAGGAGGGTAAGCTAAGGCCAACACAATTTCCCTTGTGTTTCATCTTGATGGTCATTAAGTCCCTACAACGGAAGTCCACCGCTGACGTGTATGAAATTCCATTAAAAATAAACGCTAGAGGGCTTTAAATTGCAAACATATATCAACCTATCTCCATTTCCTACCAGAACTCAAACGACCCCTTTGTACACTCCTGGAAATTGAAATAAGAACACCGTGAATTCATTGTCCCAGGAAGGGGAAACTTTATTGACACATTCCTGGGGTCAGATACATCACATGATCACACTGACAGAACCACAGGCACATAGACACAGGCAACAGAGCATGCACAATGTCGGCACTAGTACAGTGTATATCCACCTTTCGCAGCAATGCAGGCTGCTATTCTCCCATGGAGACGATCGTAGAGATGCTGGATGTAGTCCTGTGGAACGGCTTGCCATGCCATTTCCACCTGGCGCCTCAGTTGGACCAGCGTTCGTGCTGGACGTGCAGACCGCGTGAGACGACGCTTCATCCAGTCCCAAACATGCTCAATGGGGGACAGATCCGGAGATCTTGCTGGCCAGGGTAGTTGACTTACACCTTCTAGAGCACGTTGGGTGGCACGGGATACATGCGGACGTGCATTGTCCTGTTGGAACAGCAAGTTCCCTTGCCGGTCTAGGAATGGTAGAACGATGGGTTCGATGACGGTTTGGATGTACCGTGCACTATTCAGTGTCCCCTCGACGATCACCAGTGGTGTACGGCCAGTGTAGGAGATCGCTCCCCACACCATGATGCCGGGTGTTGGCCGTGTGTGCCTCGGTCGTATGCAGTCCTGATTGTGGCGCTCACCTGCACGGCGCCAAACACGCATACGACCATCATTGGCACCAAGGCAGAAGCGACTCTCATCGCTGAAGACGACACGTCTCCATTCGTCCCTCCATTCACGCCTGTCGCGACACCACTGGAGGCGGGCTGCACGATGTTGGGGCGTGAGCGGAAGACGGCCTAACGGTGTGCGGGAGCTTCATGGAGACGGTTGCGAATGGTCCTCGCCGATACCCCAGGAGCAACAGTGTCCCTAATGTGCTGGGAAGTGGCAGTGCGGTCCCCTACGGCACTGCGTAGGATCCTACGGTCTTGGCGTGCATCCGTGCGTCGCCGCGGTCCGGTCCCAGGTCGACGGGCACGTGCACCTTCCGCCGACCACTGGCGACAACATCGATGTACTGTGGAGACCTCACGCCCCACGTGTTGAGCAATTCGGCGGTACGTCCACCCGGCCTCCCGCATGCCTACTATACGCCCTCGCTCAAAGTCCGTCAACTGCACATACGGTTCACGTCCACGCTGTCGCGGCATGCTACCAGTGTTAAAGACTGCGATGGAGCTCCGTATGCCACGGCAAACTGGCTGACACTGACGGCGGCGGTGCACAAATGCTGCGCAGCTAGCGCCATTCGACGGCCAACACCGCGGTTCCTGGTGTGTCCGCTGTGCCGTGCGTGTGATCATTGCTTGTACAGCCCTCTCGCAGTGTCCGGAGCAAGTATGGTGGGTCTGACACACCGGTGTCAATGTGTTCTTTTTTCCATTTCCAGGAGTGTATAAACAGAGTTTCTGGATCAGGACCCCGCCCATCCGTCTTCCCAGACGACTCAGGGCGGCAGTTACCACTTTATTGTGTTACAAGTTTATTTGAAACACTTGAAGCCTTAAACTTGGAGCCTTGGCGCTTCTCATGTCTTTGATTATCCTGACGTGTGAGAGCCCTAAGTACAATTTCAGGTACCGTTCTCGCATTGCCACTCGCACCACAAACGTTTGACCATTCGGTACAAACTTTTTGTTGATTACCCTCCAATCGTCTGTCGAGACCTTCTCGTTCTGCGCTGTTATTTTCTCGAACGGAGTCTGTAGAGGAGAATTCTTAAGAAGTTTTGGTACCCAGATTCATGCCTTTGGGGTCCTGAAGAGCTCAGCTGCTGTCTTGACTTGCAGCTTCACCTCCTCCCATGAAGATATCTTGGGCACTATATCCTTAAGCCACTTCAACGTTTCCTATTACTTCACAGACAAATATAAGAACACCTTTGTCCAGATAGGCACTGCTGAATTTGAGTACTCCCCAGTTTTCTCGAAGAGAGCCATCTCTACAAACTCCCTCCACTGTGAAGTTGGTCAACGGTTGACTTTTAGATAACCGCCATCCAGAAAACCTGGACTGCAATGCTACAGGTTTATTTCTCTGTTTTACTGCTTCGGCTTTATCTGGATCCGTTTATGGTGAGGATTGGCAGTACTAGACACCTGTTGTTTGTCTTAGAGTTACAAGTTGTCTGATCACTCGCTCCACTCTGATACAGTCTCTTTTAGGTTGTCGAATTTAAAGACCTTCTAGTTCGCTCTGTTTATATTTAGGATGGCATTCCTTACCTTCCTTTACTTTTTTCCTTAGAGATGTTTCCTCTCTGACTCTTCGCGCCTCAGACAAGTATTTGAATTTGACCTGGTAAACTTCTCACTAATATTGCCAGATCCAATTGCGCTAACAACTTCCATCGGTTCCAACCCCGGTGCTTGTGTATTTCAGATCTCACCGAGTCACTCAGTTTTTGTGTTGCTTTCCGTATTCTCCATTTCGATCGCAGGAAAGCTAGAAAACTCTTCGTTCGACGCTACGAAACACCATGCCTTGCGAGGTTAATTATCCCTGAGGCTCCGGTGATGACTCACGTTCACCAAGTGCCACGCACCCGTCGGCACAGATCGCATCAAACTCTGGGATGGGCATCTGTGGAGTTGGCACAGATCGCATCAAACTCTGGGATGGGCATCTGTGGAGTTGGGAAATGGCTACGGGAATGGATGTGGGAGTGGATCATCCGCTGAGGCACGCGCGGCACGGGAGAGCCTGCGAGTAGCTACGCTACAGCCGGCACAGCCGCCAGCCGCACGCGAATACGTGAGCCTCTCGTCGCGCACGGGTACATACTTCGGCAAGGCAGTGCTCCCCGGAGAGGCGCGAAATCAGTTAGTAGCAAAGAAATAATACAACAAAACGTCATGCAGCATGCGGCAATTCTTCGTATACTTATTTATGACCTCGTATCTCCTTAAATATGTACGTTGAGTGACATACTTTTGCAAGTGCATTCAGTGTTATATGTGGATACTATGTGCAAAATTTGTTGGGGATAGTTTTATTATTAAATAAGCATTGAATTAAAATGTCATGCCTGATGCTGCAATTGTATTCTATGAACAGTGAAAATGTAGTAAGGTGTAAACTTCTTCCGTCCCTCCATTTTGTGCTGGGTGTGAGCGATGACTATAGCCCTGGGCTACGCTTCTCTTCCACCCCCACCTCTTTGAGTTGTAGGTGGCTCTTCCCCCAGTGTAGTTCTTCCTTGCCAGTAAGTAATGTGTATTTAAGTTTGACTGAAATCGATCCACTGGTTTATAAATACATGCGGAACATATATACATACATCCACTTTTATAATATGTACGATTTACCAACGTGAGTAATACGTCTTTCATCAATGTATCATGTATGTCATGTACAGATTTGATGAAAAACTTTAGTTCCCGGTCCAATTCGGAGCAAAATTCATGACCTTGAGGCTATTGGCTCTGAGCACTATGGGACTTAACATCTTAGGTTATCAGTCCCCTAGAAAATAGAACTACTTAAACCTAACTAACCTAAGGACATCACACACATCCATGCCCGAGGCAGGATTCGAACCTGCGACCGTAGCAGTCCCGCGGTTCCGGACTGAAGCGTCTAGAACCGCACGGCTTTGAGGCTTTTAAGAAGTAGTTAAAGCATTTCGCAAAGCTTCCTAATAACACTGGTGCCAGGAACTCAAGCCCATGGAACACTGTCTAAACAACACTTTATTAGTAAAAATGTAATTTGAACCATGACCAAGCCACCGGTAGTTGTAAACGCCAAGTATAGTTAATATCGCAGTACGATTCCTTGCCATGAACGATGAACAACGTGTTTTTTTTTCTTATATGCAAACTAAGCCCAGCTTTTTGCTGGATTAAAATGGAAGATGGCGTCTCGCCAGTGTACAGATGTCTCTGATAAGCATCGTGAAGCACATTTTCTCTTAGACAGTGGTAACTTCAGTTACAGGACACACAGACATAGCCATCCCAAACAAGTGCCATCCCGACGTCAGGCGGAGCGGAGAACGTCTATTTGCACTATCGCGAACTTTTTATTTTCCTGCAGAATGAATTTTTTCGAAGGTCCCAAGTTTGGGTCCTTGTCCGGCACATAGTTTTAATCTCCCAGTAAATTTCATTTTTTCCCCACTGGAATTTTATATGGCAGTTTGACATAGTAGTCCCAAGTATGTCTAGTCCTAAATTCGATACTACGATGTGTATTAACACGACAAGATTAACGAGAAGTATACGACAGTAGGATGTGAGCAGCGCAAACAAACTTTCCAGTCGACGTGAGTGCACATTATAATCTTGTTGAGCTGAATTTCTCAGGGATGTCTTCATCTAAATACTGCAAAAACCAAATTTCAGATATTTACAGAACACCAGAGAAAGTGAGCTTGAGGATGTACAGCAGAGATATCACGTTATAAGTAGTGTTCGTAGAAACAGAAGGCCAAAGTAGAAAACAAATCTTACCTATGTATGTTACCACTTGATTGTAAGATATTATCATCTTCAATCGATATCTCAGTGTCCATTCGAAATTTATTGTCAGTAAAACGTTGATTAAGCTTACCATTTCAATACAAGCCTGTGTTTTAGCTGCTATAATTTCCGTTATTTGGTTTTTAGTTGTTCGATTCTCGTAGTTCATAGAAATTCATTATTGTGCTCTTAGCAGATTTGTTTTCTCTATTCATCCACACAGTATCGCAGTGTCATTTTCATTCTGTAGTTACTGACGTTCGTTAACATTCCAAGACTGGCGGGCGTGTTAATTATTCTTCTGCCCTTCTTTCTGGTGCACAAAACACTTTTTATAATTTTGCTTGGACGCTGGAAAACGTGACATAACACCACACACATTTCAACTGTCGCGTTGTCTAGAGTAGATTCACACGTTTCAGTGGCATTACTGCAGTTTGGATGCTAATTTATGTGGTACTATAATAGGTTATAGTCATGACTGAGCGGAGAAAGATCCATCATATCCTTGGAACGAGTGAGACCAAATGGATGGGACAGAACTCAGTACTGCAGATTGGTGGGTACGAATTACACTGGCATGGTCACAAGAAAGGGGTGAAGAATGGAGTGGGCCTTTTGTTTCAAAAGGACGTTGGCCCCATTACAGATGTAACCTTTTTAAGTGAAAGGATAATTAAAGCCAGCCATCCTGAACATGGGAAACAATAGTTCCTCTATACTCCAAGTATACGCGCCTCAGCAATGGTGCAGTGAGGATAGAAAAGTTAGATTCGTTGAGGAATAGTAAGGCCAAATAAGAGATGATAACGTAATTATAATATGGGATTTTAATGCTCAGATCGGCATTGATAGAAAGGGATTTGAGGAAATGATGAGACCTTTTGGATATGGAGAAAGTAATGTTGAGGGTGCAGAAACACTAATTATCTGGACAAGTTCAAATAGGTTCAAATGGTTCTGAGCATTATGGGACTTAACTTCTGAGGTCATCAGTCCCCTATAACTTAGAACTACTTAAACCTAACTAACCTACGGACATCACACACATCCATGGCCGAGGCAGGATTCGAACCTGCGATCGTAGCGGTCGTGCAGTTCCAGACTGAAGCGCCTAGAACCGCTCGGCCACACCGGCCGGCTATCTGGACAAACAACAATCTTTTAGTAAAGAATACACACTAGATAGTCATAAGATTACTAGAAACGGCTGAAATGATTAATCTACCGCGGTTATCGACTATGTCTTAACAGAAAAATTGATTGGAGGAAAAGTAAGGAATACCAATGTCATACCAAGTGAGTGTTTGGATCACAGGTTACTAAGAGCTGATCTAAATTATAAGATTAAATAGTGACTATTTTAGAAGGAATGCCTAAAATAAGGAATGGAAGTTGAAAGAAGATGAAAGTGAGAAAAGTTTCCAAAAGTCAGTAGCACATAAATTGCCAAGAACTGGGACTGTAGTGTGGACGAAGAATTAAACCTTTGTAGAACATCAACAGTCAGTGGTGTTACGCATTTATGTGGAACTACAGAGTAAAAGATACGGATAAAGAACAGAATGTAGCAAGGAAAAACGTGGAGATTGGTAAAAGAGATCACAAGGAAGGGGGATGCTCAAAGATGAGCACAAGGCCACAACATTGGATCAGGAACATCTACAGAAGAAACTCTAAGCAAAGAGAGCTGTGGAAAAATAAAAAGGAGAAGAATTGGGAAAGATGCGCCCAGAAAGCAGAGGAAGATAGAAGCGGACCCAAAAACTATCACATATTTTGTTGAAAAGTAAAGGATTTTACATAGAAGATATAAAACCGATTGAAACAGAACATGGGTGTATCATCAGCCACATGGTAGGCATCAGGGAAATGAAGAACTACTTTGAAATCTTACTGACACTGAAGTAAAGGAAGAAGAGCATCCAATTTCTTGGGCAGAAACTAAAAATGCCCTGAAAGAGACGAAAGCTGGGAAGGCGACAGGAGTAAATGAGCTTGACAGTGGATATAAAAAGGCAGCTAGGATCCAAATAATACAATGGTTACATCGAATGTTTGAGGCGTTATCGAAAAAGAACGAAGTGCCAGATGACTGGAAAAAGGAAATTATAATGCCATTCTTTAAAAATGAAGTAGAAAGAAGTGCACCATCTACCAAGGAAGCACTGCTACCATACTGCCTTACGATAATGGAAAATATCGTAGAAAAGAATCAGAGGTGAATCCTAGAACGTTAATTGAAGAATAACACCACGGATTCGGAAGTAACAGGGGAAAGATATATCTCATATTGCCCTCTATCAGTCAATGAAGAAAAGGAAAGCACCTAATATTACTGTCCCCGCAGTTCGTAAAAGCATGTGACAGCTTGTCAAGATGTAAAATATGAGATTGCTTGAGAAAATATAAATTTCTTGATTCATTAATTAGAAACATTGAGATAAATACGAAGGCTGTGAAAGCAGTGTACACGTAGGTGGAAAATCGAGATGCTTTTAGGCAAATAGGCGTGTCCAGCAAGGCAGTCGTCTTCCCCATTACTCCTAATTACAGATGTAGATTCAATTATGAAAGAAATCAAGGAAGTAGAAAATGAAGTTCTCAGTACTTTTGCTTTTGCTGATGATATTGCCAGTTGGGGAGAGACGTGAATGGAAGTTCAGAGGATATTGGAATACGGGAACAAAAATTTTAAAGAATTCAAATTCACTGTAAGTAAGAACAAGAGAGTGGCAATGAAGTCTAGTATGACACCCACACCTTGTAACATCATGCTGTCAGTAATGAAGGTTGAATGTGTGAAAAGTTTCATTTCTGTGTGTAGTGTCTCATCAAGTGATGGAAGTACCAAAGTGGAAGTTTTAATGAGAGTGGCAAAAGGATACAGCTTTTCCACCAAGTACAGAAATTGTCCTATAGAAAATATACAAACAGAAATCAAAATTCCTAAATATAATCTGAATAGTCTGGAGAATGAAAGCACAATATTTTTATATCAAAAGAGATTAGATGAAAAACTGGTAGAAACAGAGTTTGATAATACAGAAGATCAATATCATTATATTGTAAATAAACTACATGAAGCCACCAAGGAAGCTTTAGGAGAAACGGAAGAAACATGTACAAACCATCCATTATACTACTGGAATGAAGAAATTAAAAAGGAAGTGAAATTAAAGAAAGAAAAATATTTAAAATGGTTAAATACCAGAAATCTTCAAGATAAAATAGAGCTTAATGCACAACAAGCGAAAATCCGGAAAAAGATTGCAGAAGCAAAAAACAAAGTTTGGGAACAGTCATGTCAAAAAATTGAATCCTATATTGGTGGTAAAAGAAACACAGAAGCATGGAAAACTATAAAAAATTTAAGAAGGAATTCCAAAGAAACAACACATATTAAATATATTACTCATGACTCTTGGGAAAAATATTTTAAAAGTTTATTAACAGAAAACAGGGAAGAATACTTGGGAAACCCTGAATATAATGAAATGATAGATCTACAAGCAGAGAATTACATCCGTTTGGAAATAGAGACAGTAAAAAGTGCAATAAAATCTTTAAAGAATGGAAGGGCTACAGGCATTGGAGGTATTCCTGCAGAATTATTAAAATTAGGAACAAAGAAATTAATGGAATTGTTAAGAAACCTTTTCGAAAGATGTTTAAATGGGGAAGATGTCCCAAATGATTTGAAAGTAGGATATATTTCAGTGATACATAAAAAAGGAGCGAAAGATGAGTGTAAAAATTATAGGGGAATAACAGTGACCAATACCTTCAGTAGATTATATGGAAGAATTATTAAATATTTGTTAGAACAAGAATACAAAGAAAAGGAGGCTGAAGAACAAGCAGGTTTTAGAGCTGGAAGATCAACAATTGATCATATCTTTTGCCTACAACAAATTATTGAAAAAAATGGTTCAGGCACAACCTATACATTTAGTATTCATAGATATAGAAAAAGCCTATGATAGTGTGCCTTTATCCAGTTTATGGAAAGCATTAATATCAATAGGAATAAATCCAAGAATAATTAAAGCAATTCAAAATTTATATAAAAATTCTATTTCAAAAATAAAAATTGGTAAATATCTATCACATGGATTCCAAGTCACAAAAGGATTACGTCAAGGATGTAGCATCTCACCTACATTGTATAAAATATATACAGAAGTAACTTTACAGAATTGGAAGAAAAAATGTCACGCTATGGGAATACCAATAAATGATAGAACAATATACTCGTTACAATTTGCAGATGACCAACTGATTATAGCCCAAGACTATGAGGACACAGAGTATATGACCAGAAAATTGATTCAAGAATATAAAATACCAGGTCTAAATGTAAACATGAATAAAACAAAGTACATGGTAATTGGTGGAGTGAATGGAGACTTAATATTAGAAGAAGGGATGGGAACAATAACAGCTACTGAGGAATATAAATATTTAGGTATGAAAATTACAAATGATGGGAAACAGGACAAAGAAATTAGATCAAGAATAAATTCTGGAAAGACGACAGTCTCTTTATTAAATGGAATTCTCTGGGACAAACACATAACAACTGATAACAAAATAAGGATTTTTAAAACAATAGTTAGGAGCATTATTACATATGGTTCAGAAGTGTGGACAACAAAATGGCAACTGAAATCAAAATTATTAGCCACAGAAATGGATTTCTGGAGACGTTCAGCAAGAATATCAAGACGAGAAAGAATAAGAAATGAAGTAATCGGAGACAAGATGAAATGTAAAAATTCAATTATTGATTTCATCCAGCACAAACAACTTAAATGGTATGGACACATCAGACGAATGGAACAGGAAAGGCTACCAAAATGCATAATCGACTGGGTACCAATTGGAAGAAGAAAAAGGGGACGACCACCTGATACATGGAAACAGGGAGTTCAGTCAGCAATGAGGAAGAACAACATTCCTGAAGATTTATGGACAAATAGAGAAGAGTGGAGAACAATAATTAGTGACTTACTGTAATCTAGAATAGGTGCTGGAAAAATGTACTCACATTGTAAATCCAGAATAATAAATAACGGAACCTATCCTTGGACAAGGGAGCCATTCTAACACAGAGAGTTTCGCAGGGGTGGAATCGATATTTTGAAACCGCCTATACGATGTTGTTGGCTATAGTCCCAGGTATCTCACTCTGCAGCCGTTTATTATAGTAGGCCCTCGTTTGCGAGTGATAGATGAAATAACATTTCGTTTTTTTGTGTGATGTTCTAGATCCTTAAAAACGACAGTCCCACACATGTAGGTGTCGTAATGTAGCGGCTAGTGTACGAGCATGACATGCAGAAAGTTGTGAGTTGAAATCGTCTCAGGTACTACAAACCTCTTTATTTCTACAGGCAACATTATTTCGATCATTATTTTCATTTAACTAATTCGTTTAAAAGTAATTTTTCAAAAAATTCTTATCTTTCGTAACATTACTTTAACCACTGTATCAATTACATTTTCGTCGAATTACTTCTTATCCTCATTAAGCACGTTTGTTTGTAATCGTTCCTTTCGTTTCAGCTGCGTTATTTTGTCCACAGTCTGAAAGTAATTTCTGTTTTAAATGTTTGTGTGATGATCCAAAAAACTGTATATCTTGTACGTAACGAGAAACACATTTCTGGCACCACTGCACAGTCAATATGAATCTAATGTTTTGTCTTTTGTTTTGTAACCAACAGGTCCATATTTTCAAATGCTTAAATACTATGACGGACAAATAAAAATAATAAAAGTAATATGCACCAGGTATCTAAATGAAAACGGAGTGCTAGAAAGAGAAAACAAGTACAGGTAAAAAGTTAATACGTATGATGACTGAAGTGATGTGAAAAAGGATTAGTAATTTAAGGAAATTATATTTAAACCACTAAATTGAAAAAATCAATAATCAAAGTTGTTTTGCTAAGTATTCAAAAATAAAAACCTTCGAAAAAGCGGACGAGATTTGAACGCTCAACCCGCTACATTTCCGTGCTTCCTTAACTAATTAGGTCTATTTTAAGGTTGTATAACATCATGCGAGATTACGAAACTTTTTTCGTCGATTACGCACAAACGAGCGCTCAGCAGGGTGAATGGCTGCGCTCCTAGAGAGATATTTCTCAGCTGCTCTAGTATGTTAGATAAGATGCAACCAATTTTGAAGTACACAAACCGATGGGTAATTAACAAGTGCGTAAAAATACAAAGACGGGATAATGAAGACAGTGATCTTCATGTATCTTAGCCGAATGTAAAGAAAATGTATATGACGTAGATACTCTTCTGAAACTTCATCGCTACATCTTGTTCATTGCGTTAATTAATCTTAACAGTCATGACTGTCAGAGTGTTAAGAACGTCAATGGTTCTCTCACTTTAAGCCTCGGCGGTTCTCAAGAAGCCATTTTTTAATCCCTACCACCGCAGCTAGCTGCAGCAAGTAAATTTAGATATTCTATACCGTTTAGTAACACAGGTCAGTATCTTAATTAACCTCTACAGCGATAAATTTAAATTATGGTCCGGTTTTCTTTTTAAGACCGCTGTAAACTACACTTCTGGCGCACGGCACGTCACGAGACTTGCCTACAACATACACTAGCACGTAGTTCCTTTCCTTCTACAGAATCAATAGAAACGCATACAAATCTCCGACTTAGTTAAAAAGAGGTGAGTGATTCGCCTAGGGTATATCTCGAGCATTTCCTGAAGCATCGTTCGTTATTGTAACATACCCATTAAGTCCAACTGCCTGATAGTTTTCACTATTTTTTTCACATTTTCTTCGATTTCAATTTTTCCTTTTTCCGTTTCCTTCCTTTGTCTGCCACACACCCTTTGTCCTCGAAATCGCTCTACGCTCACAGCCGCCCAGGTAGGCCCCACTGTTACCCTGTGGACAATATCCTTAAGTATGTTGTCATTGTTTTCCGCGTGTCCAAGAGTAAACAACAACTCGCTTCGTGGCACAGTTCTCAACAATACAGCGGTCCCTGCAGCCGCCCTGCACGTTGCTCGGCAACAGTTTGAGAAGCGGTGTCAGGCGAACGACGTGGATGTGTCTGTCCCTAGTCAGCCAAAGACTCGGGAGAACTGCGGAATGCAGCACGAACACGGAGCTGCGGCAGCACCCACAAGGTGAGGAGTCAAAACACGTCTGAGGCTTGCAAATCTGCGACGTCCAAAACGAGGGCGTAAAATCGATTCCACTTTTCTTCGGAGGTACAACATTAATTGTCCTAAGTGTATCGAATAATGAGTTTCGATACGGTAGTTGGACTCAAGGTAATTTTGTCTTCTAAACCACTCTTTGAGGGTATTTATCTAGACTTGTCTGAAGGAGTTTATGCTGGAAAAGGTTGAAATGAGTGGAAAATTGGACCACTACAAGCTATCTATTAGTGTCGTGCGTGCGCCTTTTGATTTCGATAGTTCCCGCTCGTATTTGCCTCTCTGGCTGCAATAGCTTCTCGAGCGGTTTTTCGCCTGCAGACGGGCGGTCCCGAGTTGTTCTCGGCATTTGAGTTTGCAAGAAGCCTGAATCCACTCCGGTGCCGGGTTGAGTTGCTGTCCGACAGTTTCAAAAACTGGGTGCAGGGGCATCTGGTAAATAGCAGCCGTTGTTCCTGATTCTTAGCAGACTTGTCATAACACCTAATTGATAGCAGCCCTTGGTTGAGCAGTTCTCAGCTTACACTTCGATCTGCAAGAAATTATAGTGAGCATCCGATCACCGTGGGCATGATTATCTTGTGCCGAGCAATGGCTATTCTAACTCGCCTTCCTGGTTATCCATCGTGTTATGTAAACACCTTCATCAACAAAAACTTTAAGCGATCTAACTAAGATACGTTCTATGAATGTGAGTAACTAAACTAGTTGTGCTCGAGCTGTTTGACCAAGTTTCTGCGTCAATAATTAAAATTTGTTTTTATTTATTTATGCGTCAGGTGCTTCATGTACAATTTTCGCATTTTTCAAGTGCGTTTAGAGAGTCCACTTGTGCTGTAAACGCAAAGTGTTAATTAGTGATTCGTATGTTATACGATAGCTTGATGTATCTGTTCTTTATATTGTAGGTCCAGCTAAAGAGGGCTGGTACGATAATTGCCTTTACTCCGAGTGTATCTCTCAAGCGGCGATCGCCATCTACACTTAAGTACAGAAAGAGAAGCTACTTGGCACTGCAACTCCAACTTGTATTATAGTTTGAATTTAATGTTGTCAGGTTATTCTTCTTTATTGGAACCAGTGGTTTTCCTTCCACTGCAAACAGAAACGTGATAGTTGATGGCTGATGTTAACGACCTGTTAGTTATTTGCAATATGTTTTTGAAACTTGTAATGTGGAATGTGAAGGTTAATTTTATAGACTTGTGATCTGTTTAGACCTCCGTGCTAAGAATCTATCAAATTTTTGGTAACTGAATGTTGTTCCCAAAAAGTTATTTTTTTCTTAAATTCATTCACTCATATTTGAAAGTTATGTAATATCTACAAACTGTTGTGTTGTTGGAAATTAATTTAACTAATTCCAAGATAGCTGCTCACATTTCATTGTATCATTTTCTGTGTATTAATAAGTTGGTTTACGTTTTTAATAAGTACGTTAAGGGGCTCCGGAACGCCCTATACTTGCAATGTTAGAATAACGCTTATAAATTACATCTTTCCTCACAAAGTATTTGAGGTAGGAGGTTGAACTTTTTACAGATTATTTATTGGAATATGGGCTACAACTTAACACAGGGATTTTACAGAATTTTAGTTCAGTTATTAAAGATGATTTTTTTTCAATTGTAATGAAAATTCACAACATTTTTTTGCAATTTTTTATTTGTATATTCAAAAATATACAGTTTTTTGGAAAAAGGCTGTGTTAAATTATGCAGAAGGTACTGTGTAACATTTACTGAAAGTTTGAAACAAATATGTTTGGAAGATCCTTAGAAAACATGTAATTAGTATGAGAAAATAAAAGTTTTGGGAGCCGAGCGACAAAGATTGGATTAACTTTTTAGTGCATTCCAGGTCCATAGGATGGATTATCTTCATCCTCTGCAAACTCCTCCTCCAGCTTCCTCTTGTTCCTCCTCCTGTTTACTCTTGCTTGTATTTCTAGACTCTTTACAGCCCTGTCTGCAGCGCGAAGGCGTTCCTTGTCTAAAGCAAGCATCGCTCGTACCATGTTAGAACCTATCTTCATTCCCATATTTCTAAATACCTTGCACCTTACAATGTTGCCATCATTGAAAGTCGCAACAGCAACTTTACTTTTACTCATTATTATACTTCAACAAAACAGAGACTCAAGAAACAGAATTAATTACGAATATTTTCGAGATAACGACAGAGTAAATAAACATGAAACAATCGACAATCACACCAGCGATATATATTGAACCATCACAGGTTAGCCACAACACATACTTTATCTCACATCACTAAAATGTACCTGATGAACACGGACGTTAATAATAACACCATTTGACAGCAGTTTAACAGCGCCACAGAGGGTCACGCCCATGTAGAACACATTTCAAAAAAATTTAAAAATAGTTGTAGTCTTCGGAATTGAATAAATTATATATCTATTAAAAGGTAATAGTCTGCAGATTCAGAAAACGCAAAAAAGTAAAAATTGAACTTTTCATGATTTTGAGCCTTTCCGGAGCCCCTTAATAGATCTGCGGCTCCGTACCCTTCCACTCAACACCAGCTCTCTGCCACGTGGCACTGTTCTGCTGCAAGTGTCCCTGCATTCGCTCGAACAGTTGCTGGGTCTCTCTGATTACCTGTTAGCCCCCAAAACTCATGCAGCAGGACAGTGCTTTACCATCGTGACTTGAAACCTATGTCTTCGATTCACATATCGTAACAATTAATACATTATATTAGGATTTCCTAGTTATTAGAGACTAGCAGGGATGAAATGCGATTTGAAATTGTTGCGTCTCCTGAGAAATAATTAGATTTATCATCTCTGTGTCAGTGCAGATCGTATCCTGAATTCCTGTACAGCCCGTCCATACTTTCTTTGATTCTCGTCTCTCATGTACTCAAACGATTGTAGCAGCTGTCAATTTTTGGCGATCAAGCCATACAGTGCAAAACAGCCTTGACAGTGTTGGTGTCATGCCTTAATTCTTGTTGCATTTCGGTGGTAAGTAATTCAAAGCAGTAGGCATCATATGCACGTCACATCACCCCCTGTTGTGGCATCACAATATAGGGAGGTTCTGTTTAGTGTATCTGGGATTGTAAAGAAGTTAAGATGGT
Source organism: Schistocerca cancellata (assembly GCF_023864275.1). Lineage (NCBI taxonomy): Eukaryota > Metazoa > Arthropoda > Insecta > Orthoptera > Acrididae > Schistocerca > Schistocerca cancellata. The sequence continues at coordinate 12,173,127 of NC_064631.1, read as the reverse complement.
CAGACGCCAGGAAGGCATCTGGCCCAGACGATATCCCCGTAGTATTTTATGTTGACTGTGCTACAAATACAGTACCACTCTTATCCATCATCTATCAGAGATCATTGGAACAGCGGAAAGTTCCACGGAACTGGAGAAAGGCCCAGGTCATAGCAATCTATAAAAAGTGTAGAAAATGCGATGCACATAATCACCGGCTAGTTTCTCTGACAACGATTTGTTATAGAATCATGGGACATATTTTGTGTTCAGAAGTAATGACCTTTCTAGACTCTGAGAAGCTCATCTGCAGAAACCGGCACTGTTTTAGTAAACAGCGATCATGCGAGACACAGGTGGCCCACTTTGCGCTTGCTATACAACAGGCTCTAGATACAGGCTCCCAGGTTGAAGGCGTTCGGTTAGATTCGCACTGTCGCTTGCTCCAAAAATTGTGCGCTTACGGCCTATCCGATGACATATGCTGTTGGATAGAAAGTTTTCTAACAGACAGAGAGCAATATGTCGTCCCGAATGGGGAGACTTCAACAGAAACAAGAGTACCATTAGGTGTGCCCCAGGGCAGTGTAATAGGTCAGCTGCTTTTTACGATTTACATAAACGATCTGGTTGATGGTACTGACAGCGGCATTAGATTGGTTTCCCATGATGCTATTGTCTACAGGAAAATAGTATCACACGAAAGTTGTGAACAAATCAATGAGGATTTGTAGAAAATAAATGCGTGGTGTAATGACTGGCAGTTATCTCTAAATATTAGTAGGTCTAACCTACTGTGTATAACAAAGTGAAAATGCCCTTAATGTACAAGTACAAAATAAACACCCAGTCTTTGGAAGCGGTAACACCCGTCAAATATTTGGGTGTGACTGTTCGATATGATGTCAAATGGAATGGGTTGGGTTGTTTGGGGGAAGGTCATTGGTCTCATCGGATTAGGGAAGGACAGGGAAGGAAGTCGGCCGTGCCCTTTCAAAGGAGCCATCCGGGAATTTACCTGGAGCGATTTAGGGAAATCACGGAAAACCTAAATCAGGATGGCCGGACGCGGTATTGAACCGTCGTCCTCCAGAATGCGAGTCCAGTGTGCTAACCACTGCGCCACCTCGCTCGGTCAAATGGAATGATCAGATTACACAAGTAACGGGTAAGCCGAACTCTAGATTGCAGTTAATTGGTAGAATCCTGACACAATGCAGTCCTTCAACAAAGGGAATTGCTTACAATACTTTAGGTCGTCCAGTCTTATTGTTCGTCCGTGTGGGACCCTTACCATCTGGGTCTGATTTAAGAGATTGAGAAGGTCCAAAGAAGAGCGGCAAGATTCGTGACTGGTACATTCAGTCATCGCGAGGGCGTTACAAATCTCATATAAAGTTTGAACTAGGACGCACTTGCAGATAGGCGACGCACTAAACAGAAGGGGCTGCTCACTTAAGTCCAAAATCCGATCTTCACCTAGGACGTAGAGCATATACTATTACCATCCACTTTCAAATCGCGCAATGATCACCATTCAAAGATAAGGGAAATTAGAGCTCGTACTGAGAGTAGTACAACAACGTATGTATGGCCCCAGTGACATCATCCTAGATGGCGACCGTGACGTCAGCTGATGACGCGAGATGGCAATCGTGACATCAGCTGATGAGGCGAGTACCAGTAACCCAGATGGCGGTTTTTGGTCAGAAAGTGCCCCCATGGTGGGAACTTTGAATTTTTGTGGTAAATTGAATTATTTGCTTCTACGGGCCCGCCTTTCCGACTTTTGCATAATCGTGCGTCATCTTCTTGGAAAATGGGCGGGAATTTTGAATTTTGGAGGTAATTTTTTTTTCTCCAGTCACGTGACCAGAATCGGTGGCACACATTCAGTCTTTGCTGAGCTGTCGTTGTGGAACCATCATGATGTGTTCGTCATCGAGATGAATGTGAATGACAGAGCAGCTTTCAATAGCTGCATTACATGTACACATTGTAGCCACAGTTCAATACATGAGGTATGGAAGAGTGGGGACTTAGTATGGTGTTGCCCCCCTCTAGAGGCTGCTCATCTTGCCATTCAATTCGAATATACTTTGTTTAAATTTGTATAAACTTGTTTAAGATTGTATGAATTTGTTTAAATTTATATAAATTACTTTACATTTGTTGAAATTTGTTGACACTGGTTTAAATTTATTATCTACCTACAGCATTAGTGTCGCGTTACTGCCACAAGAGGCTGGGATGTCAGTGTTTGTTGAGCTGTCAGTGTAGAAGGAGCATGAGGATATGTTGTTGCCAGACAGGGGGTGTTTTAATAGCTTTATTACATGCACTTATTCAGCTGAGGAATGTAAGAGAGCATTAATGCTTGAACATATGAAGAGGAAGAGCATGGTCCTGCAAATAAATGCTTTGCATAACGCAACACAGGGAAACATCTGTCTGAGCTCCCACCACACAAGAGACAACTGCCTCCGATCCAACAGCCCGAAGAACTGAGTTACTATGCGAGTTCACCGCTAGAGCACACTTTAATAGGTCAGGTGACCGTCCGGCGCTTTCGTGCTGTGCGGCGTGCGTCGCTGCCCCCCTATGCCCTCTCAGCCACCCAGGTGCGTTGATACCTCTTAAGAAGAAGAAGAAAGGACTCGACCGTTTACAGGCCAGCCAGCACCGCCGGGCTGCTACCTCTAAGAACACTCTCCCGCTCTCAGACTCTGCAGGTAGCTGTTTGTGTTGCGGAGTCAGCAGGCCTGAGGATGCTTTCATAACAGAGACAATAAAGGCACCGTGAGCTCCTTAAAGGGGATGAGTTTTGTGCTGCCATACAGATAAGTGATTTAGACTGAAATAAAACTCAGGAAACTATTTTAATACGTGTGTTAGTGTGTTTTGCAAGTTTACTATTAAAGGTTTCACTTCTCTTCGCGTATTATTCCAGAAAACGCGAAAGGAACATGAAGTAGGGTGACGATCGTATTCTTGCATTCATTTTAGCGCAGTAAAACTTATAGAATCTCATTTAAATGTTCTGTTCCGCTCCAGCAAGTTGAGAAAAGCGTGCCCCTTTCTTGTTTAACTCCTATTTTGCGAAACACAGCGTAAATTTTAAGTTCCAGTGACTGGAAAGTTTGCACATATGGTAGTAGCTTTGTTTACATACAGTTATTACTAGGCCTAATTTTTGTAAATGTTTTTAACTTCTTTCTTTCGGTAATCTAACTTATTGTCACTAAACTAAGTTTAATGCAATTCATCCCTTTAATAGTCAAACTTTTTAAAAGATCTAATCTTTTGTAAACGTGTTTTCTTGTTTTTCTGTAATTTAACTTGACTTATTCCCGCTAAAGTAAGATTTTTACCATGACTGAAAAGTGCTTGACGTGCCATAGAATTGTTAACTCTAGGGTTTGGTATGATGGCTGCAGTAGTTTTTCCCATTGAGGTGACTGTAGCGGCGCGGGAAATGGGGAAGTGGATCAGATTCGTCAGTGGTTCTGTAGGATATGCAATAGAGATAGGAAAATAGAGGAACAGGAGGGAAAAATTGCTGCCCTTCAGGCGCAGTTAGAGCAGGCTAGGGAAGATCTGATCAGGTTAAGGAGGGAGAAGGGTAAAGATAGGTGGGAAGTGGCAACTGGTAACAGGAGGAACAACCTAGAACTTTGTCAGACAGCTTTGCAGTGAATGTGAAGAATAAGTTTGACCTGTTGCTTCAGTTAGAAACTGATGAGCCTCAGACAGAGGTAGGTGTAGAAAGGGCACAAACAAACTTTCACTAGAAAATTGACCAAGAAGGTAGGGAAGTCAGCAAGGAGAAAGAAAGTTTTGCTGTTAGGTGCTCGTAGTTCACGTGCCAGATGTGTAGGCCAACTTTTGCAGGACCAGTTGGGATCAGAATACCAGGTCACATTTTTTTTTTTTTAACCTAGTGCTGGTCTGGGTTAGGTGACAGAGGATTTAGGTTCACTCTACCCAGATTTTACGAAGGAAGACACCGCCAGGCAATAGTATTGACAGGATCCTGGGTACAATATAGGGTGTGACCAGGCAAAGATTACATCGGCAACGAGACATACTAGTGTTGAGTTTGTGTCTCTTCTGAGACGCCATACCCGACCTCATTTAAGCTCTTCTGTCGGGAGAGTTAATTTGGAGTTGGAATGGCTACTTGGGTCGGGTGCGGGGTCACATATTGGTTTGGCTCCTGTTGATTCTCTCAGTTGGTGGGATTATACTAGACATGACCTACACCTCAATAGGAAAGGGAAGAGTAAACTGGCTGGGCTAATAGCAGGCAATGTAAGGGGGGGAAGGCGCTGCCATGAGTGCTAATATACCAGTGCTCATAGCTGTTGGAGCAGCACTTGTTTTAGGATATGTAGGACAGAACGAGATAAAGTTCTGAGAGCAGTAAAGATTGAAACAAACCTTCAGTTTGAGAAACAAATCAAACAGCATAATCGTGGCACATTCGATCAGTGAACACAGCTGTTGGTTGCAAATTTACAGCAATCAGCAGAAATTTTATTTCCACCCAATTTATCGGTACATCGAAATGCCAACTATCTTCAGTGCATCAAAATATTCAAGAGCTTAGAAGTAAAATTTATGAACCACTTATGTACACTGATGAATTAGAGTCATCCATCCCAGCTGACACAATCTGCCTCTCTGAACATTGTGTGACCACTGGGGTAAACTTACAGAATTTAAGTTAGCCTCTTACTTCTGTAGACAAAATATGCAGAAAGGAGGAGTTGCTACATCTGTTAAAACAGTTTTAAACTTACGAATACTGACATTAATAAATTTTGCTTAAAGCAGCCCTTAGAAGCGTGTGTAAAGAGATAGAATTTCATGACAGGTCCTATATAATAGTAGCCATATACAGAGCACCTTCAGGAAATTTGAACATGTTTATAAAAGTTTGTTGTTGTTGTGGTCTTCAGTCCTGAGACTGGTTTGATGCAGCTCTCCATGCTACCCTATCCTGTGCAAGCTTCTTCATCTCCCAGTACTTACTGCAATCTACATCCTTCTGAATCTGTTTAGTGTATTCATCTCTTGGTCGCCCTCTACGGTTTTTACCCTCCACGTTGCCCTCCAATGCTACATTTGTGATCCCTTGATGCCTCAGAACATGTCCTACCAACCGGTCCCTTCTTCTTGTCAAGTTGTGCCACAAACTCCTCTTCTCTCCAATCCTATTCAATATCTCCTCATTATTTATGTGCTCTACATATCTAATCTTCAGCATTCTTCTGTAGCACTTCATTTCGAAAGCTTCTATTCTCTTCATGTGAAAAATATTTATCGGCCATGTATCTCTTCCATACATGGCTACACTCCATACAAATACTTTCAGAAACGAATTCCTGACATTAAATCTATACTCGATGTTAACAAATGTCTCTACTTCAGAAACACTTTCCTTGCCATTCCCAGTCTACATTTTACATCCTCTCTACTTCGACCATCATGAGATATTTTGCAAAACTCCTTTACTACTTTAAGTGTCTCATTTCCTAATCTAATTCCTTCAGCATCGCCCGACTTAATTCGACTACATTCCACTATTCTCGTTTTGCTTTTGTTGATGTTCATCTTATATTCTCCTTTCAAGACATTGTCCATTCCGTTCAACTGCTCTTGCAAGTCCTTTGCTGTCCCTGACAGAATTACAATGTCATCGGCGAACCTCAAAGTTTTTATTTCTTCTCCATGGATTTTAATACCTACTCTGAATTTTTCTTTTGTTTCCTTTACTGCTTGCTCAATATACAGATTGAATAACATCAGGGACAGGATACAACCCAGTCTCACTCCCTTCCCAACAGCTGCTTCCCTTTCATGCCTCTGGACTCTTATAACTGCCATCTGGTTTCTGTACAAATAGTAAATAGCCTTTCTCTCCCTGTATTTTACCCCTCCCACCTTCAGAATTTGAAAGAGAGTATTCCAGTCAACATTGTAAAAAGCTTTCTCTAAGCCTACAAATGCTAGAAACGTGGGTTTGCCTTTCCTTAATCTATTTTCTAAGATAAATCGTAGGGTTTGTATTGCCTGAGGTGTTGCAACATTTCTACGGAATCCAAACTGATCTTCCCCGAGGTCGGATTCTACCAGTTTTTTCATTCATCTGTAAAGAATTCGCGTTAGTATTTTGCAGCTGTGACTTATTAAACTGATAGTTCGGTAATTTTCACATCTGTCAACACCTGCTTTCTTTGGACTTCGAATTTTTATATTCTTCTTGAAGTCTGAGGGTATTTCACCTGTCTCATACATCTTGCTCACCAGATGATTCAGTTTTGGCAGGACTGGCTCTCCCAAGGCCGTCAGTAGTTCCAATGAAATGTTGTCTACTCCCGGGGCCTTGTTTCGACTCAGGTCTTTCAATGCTCTGTCAAACTCTTTACGCAATATCGTATCTCCCATTTCATCTTCATCTACATCCTCTTCCATTTCCATAATATTGTCCTCAAGTACATCGCCCTTGTATAGACCCTCTATATACTCCTTCCACCTTCCTGCTTTCTCTTCTTTGCTAAGAACTGGGTTCAAATGGCTCTGAGCACTATGGGACTTAACATCTATGGTCATCAGTCCCCTAGAACTTAGAACTACTTAAACCTAACTAACCTAAAGACAGCACACAACACCCAGCCATCACGAGGCAGAGAAAATCCCTGACTCCGCCGGGAATCGAACCCGGGAACCCGGGCGTGGGAAGCAAGAACGCTACCGCACGACCACGAGATGCGGGCTAAGAACTGGGTTTAAGAGTAGTCGAATCATAGCTGATAAGGAAAAGCTGAACGAAGCGAAAAAGAGCGTAAAGAGAGCAATGAGAGAAGCATTCAACGAATTCGAACATAAAACATTGGCAAACAATCTAAACAAGAACCCTAAAAAGTTTTGGTCATATGTAAAATCGGTAAGCGGATCTAAATCCCCTATTCAGTCACTCGTTGACCACTATGGCACCGAAACAGAGGACGACCGAAGAAAGGCAGAAATACTGAATTCAGTGTTCCGAAACTGTTTCACTGCGGAAAATCGTAACACGGTCCCTGACTTCAGCCGTCGCACGGACGCCAAAATGGAAAATATTGAAATAAACGATATCGGAATTGAAAAACATCTGCTATCACTTAGTAGCGGAAAAGCATCCGGACCAGACGAGATACCCTTAAGATTTTACAGTGATTATGCTAAAGAACTTGCCCCCTTTCTATCAGCAATTTATCGTAGATCGCTGGAAGAACGTAAAGTACCTAGCGACTGGAAGAAAGCGCAGGTCGTTCCCATTTTCAAGAAGGGTCATAAATCAGACGCGAATAATTATAGGCCTATTTCGCTTACGTCAATCTGTTGTAGAATAATGGAACATGTTTTGTGTTCTCGTATTATGACGTTCTTAGATAATACAAATCTCCTTCATCATAACCAACATGGATTCCGCAAACAGAGATCATGTGAAACTCAGCTCGCCCTATTTGCCCAAGAAATTCACAGTGCCGTAGACACTGGCGAGCAGATTGATGCCATATTCCTGGACTTCAGGAAGGCATTTGATACGGTTCCGCACTTACGTTTAGTGAAAAAAATACGAGCTTACGGAATATCGGACCAGGTTTGTGATTGGATTCAGGATTTCTTAGAAGAAAAAACACAACATGTCATTCTTAACGGTTCAAAATCTGCAGATGTAGAGGTAATTTCGGGAGTACCGCAAGGAAGCGTGATAGGACCTTTATTGTTTACAATATACATAAATGACTTAGTTGACAAAATCGGTAGCTCCGTGAGGCTATTTGCAGATGACACGGTTGTCTACAAGAAAGTAGCAACATCAGAAGACTCGTACGTACTCCAGGAAGACCTGCAGAGGATTAATGCATGGTGCGACAGCTGGCAGCTTTCCCTAAACGTAGATAAATGTAATATAATGCGCATACATAGGGGCAGAAATCCATTCCAGTACGATTATGCCATAGGTGGTAAATCATTGGAAGCGGTAACGACCGTAAAATACTTAGGAGTTACTATCCGGAGCGATCTGAAGTGGAATGATCACATGAAACAAATAGTGGGAAAAGCAGGCGCCAGGTTGAGATTCATAGGAAGAATTCTAAGAAAATGTGACTCATCGACGAAAGAAGTAGCTTACAAAACGCTTGTTCGTCCGATTCTTGAGTATTGCTCATCAGTATGGGACCCTTACCAGGTTGGATTAATCGAAGAGATAAACATGATCCAGCGAAAAGCAGCGCGATTCGTCATGGGGACATTTAGTCAGCGCGAGAGCGTTACGGAGATGCTGAACAAGCTCCAGTGGCGGACACTTCAAGAAAGGCGTTACGCAATACGGAGAGGTTTATTATCGAAATTACGAGAGAGCACATTCCGGGAAGAGATGGGCAACATATTACTACCGCCCACATATATCTCGCGTAATGATCACAACGAAAAGATCCGAGAAATTAGAGCAAATACGGAGACTTACAAGCAGTCGTTCTTCCCACGCACAATTCGTGAATGGAACAGGGAAGGGGGGATCAGATAGTGGTACAATAAGTACCCTCCGCTACACACCGTAAGGTGGCTCGCGGAGTATAGATGTAGATGTAGATGTAGATGGGTTTCCATCTGAGCTCTTGATATTCATACAAGTGGCTCTTTAATTTTCCTGTAGGCAGTATCTATCTTGCCCCTACTGAGATAAGCCTCTACATCCTTACATTTGTCCTCTAGCCATCCCTGCTTAGCCATTTTGATCTTCCTGTCGATCTCATGTTTGAGACGTTTGTATTCCTTTCTGCCTGTTTCATTTACTGCATTTTTATATTTTCTCCTTTCATCAATTAATTTCAATATTACTTCTGTTACCCAAGGATTTCTACTAGCACTCGTCATTTTACCTACTTGATCCTCTGCTGCCTTCACTACTTCATCCTTCAGAGCTACCCATTCTTCTTCTACTGTATTTCTTTCCCCCACTGCTGTCAATTGTTCCCTTATTCTCTCCCTGTAACTCTGTACAACCTCTGGTTTACTCATTTTATCCAGGTCCCATCTCCTTAAATTCCCACCTTTTCGCGGTTTCTTCCGTTTTAATCTACAGTTCAAAACCAATAGATTGTGGTCAGAGTCCACATCTGCCCCTGGAAATGTCTTACAACTTAAAACCTGGTTCCTAAATCTCTGTCTTACCATTATATAATGTATCTGATACCTTCTGATATCTCCAGGATTCTTCCATGTATACATCCTTCTTTTATGATTCTTGAACCAAGTGTTAGCTATGATTAAGTTATGCTCTGTGCAAAATTCTACCAGACGGCATCCTCTTTCACTTCTCTCCCCCAATCCACATTCACCCTCTATGTTTCCCTCTCTCCCTTTCCCTACTCTCGAATTCCAGTCACCCATGACTATTAAACTTTCGTCTCCCTTCACTACCTGAATAATTTCTTTTATCTCATCATACATTTCATCAATTACTTCATCATCTGCGGAGCTAGTTCGCATATAAACTTGTACTTCTGTGTTAGGCATGGTCTTCGTATCTATCTTGGCCACAATAATGCGTTCACTATGCTGTTTGTAGTAGCTTACCCACACTCCTATTTTTTTATTCATTATTAAACCTACTCCTGCATTACCCCTATTAGATATTGTATTTATAACCCTGTATTCACCTGATCAAAAATCTTGTTCCTCCTGTCACCGAACTTCACTAATTCCCACTATATCTAGCTTTAATCTACCCATTTCCCTTTTTAAATTTTCTAACCTACCTGCCCTATTAAGGGATCTGACATTCCACGCTCCGATCCGTAGAACGCCAGTTTTCTTTCTCCTGATAACGACGTCCTCTTGAGTAGTCCCCACCCAGACATCCGAATGGGGGACTATTTTACCTCCGGAATATTTTACCCAAGAGGACGCCATCATCATTTAACCATACAGTAAAGCTGCATGCCCTCGGGAAATTTTGGCAGTAGTTTCCCTTTGCTTTCAGCCGTTCGCAGTACCAGCACAGCAAGGCCGTTTTGGTTAGTGTTACAAGGCCAGATCAATCAGTCATGCAGACTGTTGCCCCTGCAACTACTGAAATGGCTGCTGCCCCTCTTCAGGAACCACACGTTTGTCTGGCCTCTCAACAGATACCCCTCCATTGTGGTTGCACCAATGGTACGGCCATTTTTATCGCTGAGGCACGCAAGCTTCCCCACCAACGACAAGTTCCATGGTTCATGGGGGGGTTTTAAAAGGAATTAAAGATTTTTTTAAAATTTTAGATGAGATAATAAATGATAAAAGGTATTATAGATTTATTATCTCATCTAAAATTTAAAAAAAAGAACGAAGAACTAGTGGTTACTGGTTATTTTAATATAGACGTCCTGAAAAACGGTAAATAATGCAATGGAATATCTGAGACCAGTGCACCCAACCAATCTCAGTAAAACGGAATTGACACTTACTTCACTGAAAGAAATAGAATCCATCATAAAGTCCTTGAAATCAAAGCATTCTAGTGGCTATAATAACATATCAAGAACGTTAATAAAAGGGTGTTCATGTGAGTTTAGACATATCTTAAGTTATTTGTGTAATCAATCACTTATCACAGGAACATTCCTGGGCTGTTTTAAATATGCTGAAGTTATACCTCTCCATAAGAAAGGGGTCAAAGGAGTGCCATCAAATTACAAATGTTCAAGCACTTTAGTGAAAATAATGTACTGTCAAAGTCACAGTTTGGTTTTCATAAGGATTCTGATATTGAGAAGGCTATTTACACTTACAGTGAAAGTGTCCTTTATTCATTAGACAACAAATTAGAGGCAACTGGCAAATTCTGTGACCTGTCAAAAGCTTTTGACTGTGTGAATCACAGCATTCTTTTAAGTAAATTAAAATATTATGGCATCACTGGTAGTGCTGCAAAGTGGTATCAGTCATATCTTACTAACAGAAAACAAAGGGTGTCATTACATAACACCTCAGCAGTAGGCAATCAGACATCATCTGACTGGGAAGGAATTACATGTGGTGTTCCCCAAGGTTCCATACTAGGTCCAATACTTTTTCTTGTGTATATTAATGATGTGTCATCTGTTACATTACCAGATGCCAAGTTTGTCATATTTGCAGATGATACAAGCATTTCAATAAATAGTAAATCAAATATATATTTAGAAAGGGCAGCTATTAAAATTGTTACTGATATTATTGAGTGGTTCATAGCCAGTGCACTGTCATTAAACTTTGAAAACACCCACTATATGCAGTTTAGAACTTCCAAGAGATTTTCTTCTAGTGTAGGTATAAAGTATGATGACATGGAAATAGGAGAAGTTGAGAGCGTAAAATTAAAATTGTTGGGATTACAACTTGATAATAAATTCAGTTGGGAGTGACATACTAATGAACTCAATGTTTGCAATGCGAGTGATGTCAGACATAGGAGACATAAACATAGAAAAGCGGGTATATTTTGCTTATTTTCATTCCATTGTGTCATATGGTATCATAATTTGGGATAACTCCACAAAACAAGAAAAAATATTTAGAGTACAGAAACATATAATAAGAATAATGTGTAATGTAAATCCCAGAATATCATGACAAAACCTTCTAAGAATTGGGCATAAAATCCACAGCTTCTCGGTGTATTTATTCCTTAATGAAGTTTGTTGTAAATAATACATCTATTTTTCCAACTAAGTGCTTAGTACACAGTATCAGTACTAGAAATAAGAACAATATCCTGAAGATGGCAGGGGTAAAATAGAGGGAGCGAAAGGCTATTTACAATTTGTACAGAAACCAGATGGCAGTTATAAGAGTCAAGGGACATGAAAGGGAAGCAGTGGTTGGGATGGGAGTTAGACAGGGTTGTAGCCTCTCCCCGATGTTATTCAATCTGTATATTGAGCAAGCAGTAAAGGAAACAAAAGAAAAATTCGGAGTAGTAATTAAAAGCCATGGAGAACAATAAATAACTTGAGGTTCACCGATGACATTGTAATTCTGTCAGGGACAGCAAAGGACTTGGAATAGCAGTTGAACGGAATGGACAGTGTCTTGAAAGGAGGATATAAGATGAACATCAACAAAAGCAAAACGAGAATAATAGAATGTAGTCGAATTAAGTCGGGTGATGCTGAGGGAATTAGATTAGGAAGTAAGACACTTAAAGTAGTAAAGGAATTTTACTCTTTGAGGAGCAAAATAACTGATGATGGTCGAAGTAGAGAGGATATGAAATGTAGACTGGCAATGGCAAGGAAAGCGTTTCTGAAGAAGAGAAATTTATTAACATCGAGGATAGATTTAAGTGTCAGGAAGTCGTTTCTGAAAGTATTTGTATGGAGTGTAGCCATGTATGGAAGTGAAACATGGACGATAAATAGTTTGGACAAGAAGAGAATAGAAGCTTTCGTAATGTGGTGCTACAGAAGAATGCTGAAGATTAGATGGGTAGATCACATAACTAATGAGGAGGTATTGAATAGAATTTGGGAGAAGAGGAGTTTGTGGCACAACTTGAGAAGAACAAGGGACCGGTTGGTAGGAGATGTTGTGAGGCATCAAGGGATCACAAATTTAGCATTTGAGGGCAGCGTGGAGGGTAAATATCGTAGAGGGAGACCAAGAGATGAATACACTAAGCAGATTCAGAAGGATGTAGGTTGCAGTAAGTACTAGGAGATGAAGAAGCTTGCACAGGATAGAGTAGCATGGAGAGCCACATCAAACCAGTCTCAGGACTGAAGACCACAACAACACTAAAGATTTAAAATCACTTAATCTTGCTCAGAAAGGATTCCTGTATTCAGCAACGCTAATTTTCAGTAAGTTACCAGCAACCATTAAAAGTTTTATTTCAGACAAGGCATAATTTAAACATATTTTAAAAGAATTTTTGGTGACCAACTCCTTCTATTCCATCCATGAATTTCTCAACAAGTTCAGTAGACCATTTTAATGAAAATTTATTATACTTTAATTTTTGGCAATTCTTGGTTGTATCAGCCAAGTGCCTACTGTGTGAACGATGGAGGAATGGAAAGCACATGTAAGTGTTAAGTCTGTAAATAGTGGGAGTTTAATTTTAAATCTTGTACATAATTTGAGTTCTCTTAACTGAGGAACATTGAAATGAATAATTTAATTTAATTTTTGACAATACTTGGTTGTAATAGCCAAGTAAGCAGCTACTGTGTGAATGATGGATTTAATGAAAGCAGATGTAAGTATTAAACCTCTAAATATTAGAAGTTTAATTTTAATTCATGTACATAATTTTATTTTTTATTGGCAATATTATTTATGGGTCTATGGAATGAATAATTAATCTAATGTAATCTAATGGAATCTATTTATCCGTCCCAAAACAGGAACCACCTAAACAAAGGCGATTCGCTGCTGTGCAAAACATGCAGATGCTCTTAACAGTGATGAAAAAAGAGCCCCGTCAAAGCTCTTCACTCGTAACGCTTCATAACATCGACAAAAAATTTCCAGACTTATTGAAGCATTTAAAGGCTATGAAATGCGTCTATTAATCACGCTAGATATTTAACTCCAGCTCCAAAGAGTTCGAAACATATAACACTTCAGTACAAAAGTTACATCTATGCATTTCGAGAAATTTTTTTTGCATCATCTTGCTACACGCGTGACAGAACGAGTGAATAGTTATTTACAGTTGGCTGTATCTTTCCTTCTAGTGTTCACTGCTTCATTATTCTCTTTAACGTATCATTCTACAACTCAGTTAAGATGATATTCACCTTTGAGAAACTTTTCCAGAGTTAACAAGACAATGAAAGAAGTCTATTAAACACGTTAGATATTTAACTCCAGGTCTAAAGATATCGAAACATTTAGTACAAACGTGTTCAAATTTAGTTATAACTATACACTTCGAGAAATTCGACGTAAAAATTTTCTAGCATCGTCGTAGAATAAAGTACTAAATTTTCAGCAGACTTATAAGTCATGGATTCCGCCGATAGCGCTACTTGAAATTTCATCTTTTCGACTGTACACCTTTCCTAAATAGTAAAATTCTCCTTTTATCATCTGAAGACTTCGTAAACCATTTGCTTCAGCGTTTACGAAGCTTAGCTAATTGTAAGAAACACTAGAGTTAGTAACAGCAACGTAGAATTTCTTGTATATAACATTCACCATGGAAAATCACGAAGCTTGCAGACGTTGAGGCAGATGCAATATGTCATTGACCGCACAATAAGTGTTGAAAACATTCTCACATCCAGTATGGTTGTAAAAAAAAATTAAAAAATACTTTCCTTCACTCATCCAGCATCTTTTGTAAAGCGTTCAGAGCTCTAATTGCATTTTCTGCAGCTAAAATATCTGCTGAATGCACGAGCTTGTAGTACACATAATGACTCCAGATGCAGAGGCTGAATTCAATATCATCCAGCGTGTATTCCAAATAGCATCATTACTCATAGTATGAATTCTTTCTCTGTAAATCAATAAATTATCAGAGACTCATGTCTCTTCGAGGTTTTGGACACATCTTGCTAGTTCAGCTTCAAGTCGTCAGGGGTGCTAGTGGGCTCACCACAAGAAACTAAACGCCCATTGGTTTGCGTCTTGGTGATGTGGGAGTATGCTTGGCATCCTATTTAAGCCCCAGCATGTGTCCCCCTCATTTCGATACAGTCAACCATTCCGTCTGTCTGCGTTTTGCCATGATCATGAAGAGATGTTCAGCCAACTGCAGCGGTGTGGGGAAGCACCCTCACCTGAACGAGGTCCCACTTAAGGTATTACTCTGATATGAGTGTTATTTAGTATGTGAAGCCTCGTTTAGAATACACAACTGCTCTGTGCATGTGTGAAATTGAATTTGTTTCTCTCCTCATTTCAACATTCTTTCCTGAGGTACCGGACACGCTGTACGATGCTCTGGGAAGGGGGAATCTGACCCTGTCAGCTCAAAAACGTGAGTATGAAATTTGTTTTGTGTTTTCGCAACATCTTGCGTGTGCGATAATACCGTAATATAACGTATACTTCATTGTTGGTGCTGTAGACGAATCAGGTGCAGTCCAGCCCACTAAATTAGACCATCATTTTCTAATTCGCCAGGGGACGAGCCATCTGTCCTGTGTAAGATTCAATTCCATTGATATGTAAATACATTTTATTTCTGTGCATATATTTTCTCTAATTCCATTTTTTTTCTACAGGTTATTTGGATCGGCTTAATGTTTTAAGTGTCTAATTTCAGCATCATGCACTTATACACGCACGGTTTGCGGCGGACGGGGACTTCGATCCCAAAATTCATGACAAAGGGCTGGCTGCCATGACTGAGCCGTGGTCTGGGAACGAACAAGGACACTATTATTATAGATTTCATATCATTATTATTCATACTTCCCGGAGATCCCCACCCCCATTCTGTCTCGTCCTTGGTCGCCCGTGGAGGTGGCGGGCAGTTGTATCAGACAACTGCCAATGCCTCAGCAATTGGTTGTGGTGAACTGCCCAATCCAGGGGTGAGTCTGCAGCCTCAAGCCAGCATTACCCACTATGGCCCATCCACAGCTGGGCCCGGCTGCTCCAACTGGCCTGACACCAGCACCTCGCCCCTGGCTCCACCCACCCACCACCATCACCACCAGGTACAGCAGACTGCATCACGAGTTCAACCTCGTATTGGTAGTACTAGTAGTAGTAGTAGTAATGATAGTGTACCCATGGTTAGTGGAAGTTCCTCTCCCTTCAATTTAGTGAAGGGCATCAGGTCAATGATGCCATACTGCAGTTAGAGTATTCAGTGATTGCAGACGCTTTTGAGGAACGAATCTCATTCACCAGGATTGAGAACCCAGCAGGAGGGTCTCGTGGCACTGTTGATGTTCTAAGGGCGTGCCTTCCTGTCATGGAAATGGAGCTCCTGAAGGTAGACAATGATCCGCGGTATCCAGCCACTAAACACAGTGCGGTGCCTTGCATCGAATTTCACACTCCCCAAAGTGGAGTCTGGTGTTGAAGAGACAACTCTTCTCTATATTTATGATGGAAATGGTGTGATAATGCGGAGCACATCACGAGTGGTTTCGTAAATCCACCTGGAGTGCTACACTGGACCAGCTTTCCGAGAAGGAAGTCAGAGGGTCAGCTAAAGCACTCAGTCGATTACTACACCTGGACAACCAAACACATTTCTACAATCCGATAAATGGAGGCTCAAGTTATATCAAGCTCGCTATAGATATATCTAACAAAAGGGCATGTATTAATGTCGAAAATGCGAACTATCAGGCTCGTTTTGCATGGTCAATTCTTCCTTGTGAAAGAAAGTACGTTTGAAGGGATCATCCTGAGCGTCCGAGTACATGCGATGTAGGTGATAATATTCATGGGTGTTATAACTTTGACGGTATAGAGTTCCCCGTCAAGATCCAGGACATACCTAAATTTGAGGCACTGAATACAGGCATATCGGTTCACGTTTATGACCTGGAGAAGAAGAGCAAGACAAGCATATTGTCATCGGCCCCCTCCGTTTCTCAAAATTTGCCGGTGAGCGTGAGCTACATGTAAACATGTTGTTCTTCTCTGAAGGTGATAATTATCATTATGTTTGGATCAAAGACATGTCCTGACTCCTTTCCTCTCAAATATCAACAAATTGTCATGTAAAACATATTTGCTTAAGGTGTCTCAATTATTTCCCCTCAGAAACGTTATTAGTAGCACATCAAAGGAACCGGTACATGTTATTATGCCTACTGAGGAAAACAAATTAATAAAGTTCCAGAATTCTGACTACCATTTGCAGTGTACGCCGACTTTGAATGCCTCCTCAAGCCTGTGACCCACGGTGAAGGTGACCCTACAACCTCACACACCACCTTTACAGAAAAACGCATATCATATGTGGCAGCGTACCAAATTGTATCGTCATATGATTCCAGTCTTAACCACTACAAATATTTTGTCGGGGATAATCCTGTGGTTTGGCTTCTCATTGAGATAGAAAAATTTTCTTTGAAAGTTGATAAGTTTTACAGTGGCAACGTTCCCATGACCAAATCGAAGGAGAATGAAGATTTGTATACAGATGTGACTGATTGTCATATTTGCGGGCTGCCATTACATAGAAAAGCGGAAACTCCTTGTAGGTACCAATGTCCTCTTACAGGAAAGTGGGAAAGTTCCGTGGCCCAGCTGACAATGCATATAATTTGAAGTACCAGCTATCTGGACACATACCCGTTCTCTTCCACAATTTAAGAGGGTATGACGTTCACTTTCTAGTTGAGCACTTGGCTGATTTCGGTTGGGAGAAAAGTCAGGTCAGTTTCTTACCTGACAGCATCGAGAAATACATTTCATTCTCCAAACGAGTGACTCCAAGAATTATGCTCCGCTTCCTTGATACGCCATGTTTTATGCAGGCACCACTCCAGAAACTCATTGAAACTCTACCTCGGGGGGATATGCATATCACTCAAGCTGCATTTGCTTATGAGGGAAAGTTTCAACTTGTGACTATGAAGGGCGTTTCCCGATATGAGTATGTGGATAGTATGGTGATACTCAACAAAACCAGACATAACTGCATTCTCTAGCAACCTTACAGGCGATGCCATAATGGATGCGGAGTATGAGCATGCCATGAATGTCTGGCGGGAATTCAATATTTCAACTGTAGGAGAGTATGCACAGCTTCACGTGGCCGCAGACGTGGCCCTGCTTGCGGATGTTTTAGAGAAATTCCAGCGTCTATGCATGACCACACATTCTTTGGATCCTGCCTTTTATTACACAGCACCTGGGTTGTCTTGGGACGCAATGCTCAAGAAAACGAAGTGCAGCATTAAATTATTGACTGATGCTGACATGCTTCTTTTATTTGAGCAAGGTATCATCCATAGGAGATTTTGCCAATGTGTCCATAGGCACACGAAGGTATATAGCCCACGAGTGGCAGACAGGTTCAACGCAACCCTTGATTCGAGTTACATAATGTACCTGAATGTGAATAACTTATACAGGCACACCATGCAGCAACACTGCCAATTGGTGAGTTTCAATGGGTGCCCAAAGATGAATGCAAGGCATTAGGTGGAAAAATCATGGCGGGGCATGGCAGCTGATTCTGATGTAGAGTATGTGGTGGAGGCAGGACTCACATACCCTATTAGTTTGCATGATGTGCGCACTGATTTGCCGCTGTGTCCAGAGCAACTAGTTCTGCGAGGAGGCTCCATGCCAAAACTGATGACGACACTGGAGGATAAGCAGAAGCACATTATTCATTATCATAACCCCCAACAGTGTCTCAATGTGGGTATGGAGCTGGTTAGAAGCATGCGGGCTATCTCCTTCAACCAGTCCCCCTGGTTGAAGGAGTATGTTGATTTGAATACGAGACACAGAGCTTCCGCAACGTGTGACTTTGAAAAAGATTTTTATAAATTAATGAAGAATTCAGTTTTCGGCAAAATAATGTAGAGTTTGAGGGAACAACGGGAAATTTCGATTAGGAACCGAATGGAATGGTGTTATGGCGTAAGAAAATGCATTGCCAGACCAAGTTTTAAGTTGGTCACCTTATTCAATAAGAAATTTGATTCTGTGGAGATGGCGAAGACTGCAGTAGAGTTTACGAAACCTATTTATGTGAGGATGTACATACTAGACCTATCCAAACTCTACATGTACCGCTTTCATTATGTGTTTGCAAAAACTCATTTTGCATATCCTACATTACTTTATATACTTTATATGGATAGAGATAGCTTCACCTATTGGTGAAGAACTGCAATCCATGTGAATTAATTAGGTGCCATGGTAATGAATTGGACACATTCCCATACAAGGCCGATAATCCTTACGGTATTATTCCACAGAACAAGAAGGTTATTGGCCTTATGAAGGATGAGGCGAATGTATTGCTGATTGTGAAGTTTGTAGGTTTACTCTCAAAAATGTATGCGTATCACACATTGGAAGTTGACACCCAGAAGTGGGCTAAGCATGTGCGTCATATGGTATCGAGAGCCCTCTCTATCGAAGACCATTTGCAGTGCCTGTGCAGCAGCGTTCACGGTGCTGCAACGCAGCCACCACGTATGGTACAGCAGACCAGTATTCGATCGAAAATACATGAGGTGTACACTGTGCTGCAGTCTAAAATCTGTCTGTCAATTCATCACGACGAAAAGGTTGTTTGTGATAATGGGATTGAAACTCTCCCACAATCACTTGTAGCGAGAGAAGGGGTGGGGGACTCTGATTGAGTGTGTGTGTGAAAGAGAGAGAGTGTCCACAGAGTATGACCCTTTTATCATAGTGTAACTACTTTGCGTGTGTGTGTGCATGTGTGTGTGGTGTGTGTGTGTTTGTGTGTGTGTGTGTGTGTGTGTGTGTGTGTGTGTGTGTGTGGTGTAACTACGTTTGTGTACTATGTACACGTATATATTGTTGTGGATTGGCAAGAGAGGCAACCCGGTGTGAGAGGAAGCCGAAAGGCATGCGTTTTAGCTCAAGCAGGCTGGCGTGAGGTCTGGAACAGGTTAAGGAAATTAGACTAGCAAAAAAGGACGTAGCTGTGGAATACTTAACTTTAATCCATAAATGGTAAACATCGCTCTTGACAGTACATGTTTCACAGCATCAATAGTAACTGGTAATGGCGCCTTGCTAGGTCGTAGCAAATGGCGTAGCTGAAGGCATGCTAACTATCGTCTCGGCAAATGAGAGCGTATTTTGTCAGTGAACCATCGCTAGCAAAGTCGGCTGTACTACTGGGGCGAGTGCTAGGAAGTCTCTCTAGACCTGCCGTGTGGCGGCGCTCGGTCTGCAACCACTGATAGTTGCGACACGCGGGTCCGACGTATACTAACGGACCGTGGCCGATTTAAAGGCTACCACCAAGCAAGTGTGGTGTCTGGCGGTGACACCAAACACACACACACACACATATATATATATATATATATATATATATATATATATATATATATATATATAGAGAGAGAGAGAGAGAGAGAGAGAGAGAGAGAGAGTGAGAGAGAGAGAGGCGGGGGGGGGGGATCGGTTGGTAGGACATGTTCTGAGGCCTCAAGGGATTACCAAGTACTAGGATAATAAATAGTTTGGACAAGAAGAGAATAGAAGCTTTCGTAATGTGGTGCTGCAGAAAAATGTTGAAGATAAGGTGGGTAGATCACGTAACTGATGAGGAGGTATTGAATAGTATTGGGGAGAATAGAAGTTTGTAGCACAACTTGATTAGAAGAAGGGATCGGTTGGTAGGACATTTCCTGAGGCATCAAGAGATCACAAATTTAGTATTGGAGGGCAGCATGGAGGGTAAAAATCGTAGAGGGAGACCAAGAGATGAATACACTAAGCAGATTCAGAAGGATGTAGGTTGCAGTAGGTACTGGGAGATAAAGGAGCTTGCACAGGATAGAGTAGCATGGAGAGCTGCATCAAACAAGTCTCTGGACTGAAGACCACAACAACAACAACATATTGGAGGGCAGTGTGGAGGGTAAAGATCGTAGAGGGAGACCAAGAGATTAATACAGTAAGCAGATTCAGAAGGCTGTAGGTTGCAGTAGGTACTGGGAGATGAAGAAGCTTGCACAGGATAGAGTAGCATGGAGAGCTGCATGAAACCATTCTCTGGACTGAGGACCACAACAAAAACAACAGAGATGGAGGATGTGTGAAAAAGAAAGGATAAAAAAAGAAAAAAAGTTTATATTTATGTATTCACACCATGTGTGTGTGTGTGTAAAAGAAAGAAAAAGCATAAACAAAAAAAATAAAGCAAAAAAATTATATATTGATTTATTTGTTGATAGGCAAAGTGTATTATATATATATATATAAGTTCTATTTACAACACGCACATGGTGCGTGTATAGTTTTTCACTTGCCACTAGCCATCCAAGTCAGAATAGTTTTTAAGTGTATACATAGCTCACAGGCCTTCAGAATTGTTATTCCAAAAACCTTTGCTATTGTGGACTGTTGAAATTTTATTCTAAGTGAGCACAGTCCGTCAGAATTATTGTAAAAGCTATGCTGCTGGAGTTGTGGAATTTAGTTGTAGTAGTAGTAAAGAAAGTATCTCCGCATTAGTTTTTAGCGTAGATTTATAAAAAAAAAAAGAAATCCCACGAGTGTTACTGTTGTAGTGTGTAAGTTAAAATTATTCCTGCATTTGAAAAGCAGAGTCAATTTGTGCCTCAAGAATACTATATTATACCTCAAAACCTCGATTTTAGCTCAGGAACTGTATTATACTTGTGTGAACTGAATACACCAAGAAAAAATATTACTCAAATAAGTCTGTGTTGTTGTTATTTACAAAATCCCTTTCCCCTATTGCATTATGTGTATTATAAATGCTGTGTATGTCTCAAATGACGTTAGTTTTGCTGAAGATGAGTGCTATTAAGGACGTGAAATTTAAGGTGGAAGATAACAAAATATATTTAACGATTGCGTGGGACGCCTATCGCGCTGCACGTATAGGTTTTTGGGAACAGGCGGCGCGTGATCGTGTCCGCTTCCTGAAACATGTAGCTAACATTTCTTCTTCTCGAGCTTATGAAGAGCAGGGCGCCCGTAGGATTCCAGGTCTCGAATGGATGCAAACTTGAAGTTATCTACATCCGTGCGATCTCCTACTCACCTTTGACGTAGATGATGGTCTCAGGATGATCGAAGATTTGAAGTGAAGTCACCTTTCTTTTTGCCGGCCGCGGTGGTCTAGCGGTTCTGGCGCTGCAGTCCGGAACCGCGGGACTGCTACGGTCGCAGGTTCGAATCCTGCCTCGGGCATGGGTGTGTGTGATGTCCTTAGGTTAGTTAGGTTTAAGTAGTTCTAAGTTCTAGGCGACTTATGACCTAAGATATTGAGTCCCATAGTGCTCAGAGCATTTTGAACCATTTCACCTTTCTTTATAAGGCATACCAGGATCGTCCCAGTGGAGTCCATGAAAGAAACGTGATAGCCACTTTGCACTTGTCTTAACGCACTTCACATCGTTGAAAGGTCCGACACTTGCTGCGAATGTTTCTATTATTCCATCACTCTGTGTGAAGGCTATTATTGCACAGTCTTTAATTATGAATCGCTTACGTTCGTAGTAATAGAACCGTTGAACGTCAGCTACGATTCTTACACCCTGGGGTAGCATCGTGGACTGTGCTGGAGCTAGCAGAGGATCTGTCAACTTATACCACTGGCTGTAAAACACCTGTGAGTGGACAGTAGTTAACAACACGATCTTGCAGAACTAAAGCATACGCTGCAGTGTGATTGAGACCTGGTGGTCAAGAAGGACAGGATTCGGTTATGATTGTGGACGGTGCCGTAATCAGTTACTATTGGTTGGCTTTTCTTTTCATCACACAGAATTTATTTAAAATCAACAACAAATTAAAACAGTGACAACAATTTAAAATCTGTTTCATGGCTGAAGGCCTTAAAGGCAATAAATTAAGAATTGTTAAAGTTGTTGCAACTTACAAAGTACAGTTACTAAAATATATTGAAAACAAATCACCAAGGTCTTAAAGGTAAACTGCTAAAATACAACTGCCACATTGGAATTTTACCGTCAAGAATGGCAATTATTTAAAAAAAATGTAACATCATACTTTCAACATCAAGGCAATAGCAAAAGTTAATTTAAAAGACAGGCAACTGATCACCAAACAAATGCCGGCTACTGTGGCAGAACGGTACTAGGTGCTTCAGTCCGGAATCACGCGGCTGCTACGGTCGCAGGTTCGAATCCTGCCTCGGGCATGGATGTGTGTGGTGTCCTTAGGTTAGTTAGGTTTAAGTAGTTCTAAGTCTAGGGGACTGATGACCATAGATGTTAAGTCCCATAGTGCTTAGAGCAATTTGAACCATTTGAACCAAAGAGGTTAGACAAAATGATAATAAACTTGGTAGCACTACCTTTTAAACTTGCTGTAACATCAAGAATGGCAATTATATTAAAAAGCATACAATAAAACAGCAAATATAATAAGAAGGTTAATTCATAAGGACAAGCAACTGATCATCAAGCACGTGGGACAAATGATGGTAACTTGGTAATACAATAATTAAGTAATAACACAATAATAAAACACAAGGGCTAGTCACAACGGTGCTTCAGGAATTGGCCTTTGAGTAGGTCAGGGCAAAACACTCTTGCGAGCGAGGAGAAAGGCAGCCAAGAGTTGCATTCACTTGACAAGATGGTAACTGAGACTAGTGGTGGCCTAACGAATGACTAAATGATAATCTGCTGAAGCTACCTAACGTCCGACGACCAATGCAACGTTGGAACACCACTCCAAAGCCGGAACCAGCAGTCAGCACTACGTCCTCGGAATGCTGTGTTTAGACACTCCGAAACGAGAAAGGAACCACTACTACCAGAGTAGAAGAAATCCCAACCGACCTACAAATCAAGGAAACTGTCAAAAGTAAACGCCTTAGCGGACAGCAGCGGCAAGGCGAGGAAACGTACACTGCCGTTACATACGCTAACCTCCAGGGCAGGTCCCTGGGCGTTAGCGGCCACCAGGCAGGAAAAATACCGCTGGTTGAAATTAACAAATCGTAACAATAGAATGCAGTAATTCATAACAAGAAGTTGAGGAAAGCTAGTTAGATCCGCCTTCCCCAAGCACTCCACTCGCTGCTCTTCGTCTCAGCGACACTGCGAGCAGCAACACGAGAAATGAGAGATCTCACAATGGTGGACGTTTGACTGCTACCATTGAAGCTTGTTGGATCCGGTCGACGACTAGGTTGTGCACCCTCACGACCACAGCACTGTGCCTGTGTGCCACCAGCGGTCCCGGCGTTTTCCCGCACTGCCCTCTTTGCTCCTCCAGAGTCCCCAACCAAACTGCCCACTCACACGACCCGGAAGAAGAACATCACCCCAAAGATAGGGTCACTGTTACTACATATCGATCACGCCGCTGCTGCCACTAGCGGACAGGCAACGCTTGCGAAACCAAGTGGCGCCAGTCAACACAAGAAGAATACAAACAACAGCAACCATACCAACTAATCGATACAGTCCGGCCTCCAACAGAGGACGGAAACCTACAACAGCACCAACGCGAGCCGCAGCACAGCTCAGTGATCTGAGAAGTTCGTTAAAGATTCAGATTCTATCCGCATGTGTACAAATCCTGATCTAATTATCTGATTTTCTTTTGAGCAGTCAGTCATGATTATTGGTTCCAACTTCTTGAAATTCAGTGGACTGAGTAGACATCCCTCATTTTCAACTCCTTCATAGTAAGACGCACGGAATCTCGCATACATGTCAAATGCTAGACTGTATACATTGCTGTCCCACTGTAGATGGAAATTCTTGTATGGATAGTATTCCGCATTCAAGTAGACTCTGGCATTAGTTAACTTGCATTGGTCAAATTCACTCGAGTCTTTTGATACATTCCCTCGCCTTTGAGTTTGAAATGGAAGTATGATGAATCGAGGTGCCTCCAATTGAAATGATGTTTTAATAGCCCATGTGTGTGTTGATGCTGTAGGTAAGACATGGATATTCGAAAACCTCCCAAGACCTGATAGTTAGCCGCAGAGAAGTGGCGGCATCCACAACTTGTAAAAATTCAAGCGTTCCTCGCAGCAACACTGATTGAAGCATTTTCCATACTACACTATTAATTTTGATTTCGACGTCCTCTGCCTCTCTTTGAGTGTATGAATTGGCATCAATTGCACTCCACACCAAAATAAGTTCCTGTTTGGTGTTCATAACAATTCTCTGCATATCCCCAAAGTAACCCATAAACATTTTTAGAGGCACCCAAGCAGTGAATCGACTGTATCCGACATCTGGTGCGTCTATGAACCGGCCCGCATTTTCCAAGCTGTTCGAATTGGAGCTTGAGGCTAAAACGAACGTCTTAAGGGTTGATGCTAACCAGGCAAAGCGTATGAGGGCGATTCCTTTTCCATTAAGTTCATAACGGATCTCTTGAAACAGGAATGCCGGAGCATTACGTGTCAGCTTCGAGAGTGTTAGCGCAGCGCCATCATTTTTAAATGGCATTACAGTTGTAAGAAGCTCTTGCAACGTAGTGTTAAAGCGTCCTGGTGTTGAACAACATTCCAAATTCATCATTTTTGATAAATGTGGTTGATGCGAAGGGCTTATGTGAGTGGAAGTCAGGACGTGTAATTCGATCATCGTACTCGACTGACTGTGTTACGTTAAGTGACGTCATCGCACGCACTGAGACCAATTGAAATAACGAACTCCCAATTAAGGCGTGTTATCATCTTGCGCTTATGTGACACACTGACTATGAGCTCTGTGTGCTAGCTTTATACCATATCCCCATCTTGTCTTAGATGCAGACCTACAATGATTTCTTCACTCCAAAAGTCATCAAGTTGATTATTCTGATCCACAATACGTAGCTCAAGGTAGTCCAATGTCACCGGAAGGTATATCTCGTTTGTGGGAGTCTGAACTATCTTTTATCCGGTTCCAACTGTAGGGAAGAATCCGTAAATAGAGTGAATCAAAATATCGTTGAGATATGCGTTTGTAGCTATATTACACTCAACGTGGGTTGTGCTGACTTGTAGTATGTCCACAGCCTGATCTGATGTGTAAAATTTACTGGAATCCTTCACCAAAACACGGTCTTTCGCAAAACCCAGT
The DNA here is from genome assembly GCF_023864275.1 of Schistocerca cancellata. NCBI lineage: Eukaryota > Metazoa > Arthropoda > Insecta > Orthoptera > Acrididae > Schistocerca > Schistocerca cancellata. The sequence continues at coordinate 12,147,391 of NC_064631.1, read as the reverse complement.
GGTGACCCTTCCGAATCGTTCTGTCTAAAATCGATTGTCGCCTTCTCTGTTCGTATTTCAGTTTTAAGTGTATTGATGTTTGCAGGTAGTTCAATTCCTTTTCCAGAATGTTTTAAGACTTCGTTTAAATCACCAATGTCGTAAGGACCAGGTTGTATTTCTAGAATCTCCTTCTGACCGTCAGTTTCCGGATGAAGTTTATTGTTGGCCTTTGTGATATTTAAGATGCTGTTATACATCTCCAGAGCAATCAGCGCAATACTCCAATAACCAGAACTTCAATCGATCGGGAGAAAGTAATTTGGACGTAATACAGATGCTCGTTCTTTTAACGTCAGAATGTACGACATCGCATCCAAACCTCAACTGTTGGTGGTGGTGGGGGGCGTTCTATGATGGCTGTTATATACATCAACTGTTCTGGATGTTGAGCATGCGTTTATCTTTGGTGTAGCTTTACGTGCTGTTTCAACAAGGACGTGAGGAGGAACATGATGCAGAGATGTCCACACAATTATGTGTTAAAGCCCCGATATCGCTGAAAATTGTACAGGACTCGTCTTTTGCTGGTGAAGTATCGTTGCAATTTTTCAGGTGGCTATAAATCTCCAAATGGATGAAAATAATAAACTGTATTTGCACTTTTCTTGACATATAAGGCCAAATGGGTTCCTGGACCGCCTGCAGCATCTAAATTCACAATTCCGCATTCATTACTTTGCCATATTGTTTTCGGTAATGTATCTCGCATAAAGACACCACGGAATCCTGGAATGTGGAATTTTTCCTTAACGACCTTAAGAAGCTTAAGAGCTTTATATATATATATATATATATATATATATATATATATATATATGAGGCCCAGTCCTTTCTTGTACTGTTTCAATACAGACCCTTTCCAATGGCTGCAGCTTCCATGGCACGACTCTTGCCTCCTCTCGCTGCGCTTGGGCGTTTTGGGCATTCTTGACTCTTTCCGCTACAGCTGAAGACCTCCTGTGAGAGAGCCGATTGCTGTTAGAGCCGCAAGGTCTGGAAAGAGGAACGGTATAATCCCGCCTGATGTCCTGGGTAAAGGTAGAACGCGAGGTGGTTTAATCGTTCCCTTCTTGTTGTTGTTCCTCTTCTTCTTATTCATCATTGCATGCTTAGCTGCACACATCGATGTGAGAATGCAGCTTTTCAGGCGGCCTGATTTCTTCTTCTTCACCAAAGCGGACCGCGCTGCTTTCATAATTCGTTTGAAATTCATCACTCCAAAGCCAGAGTCAGGCTTTTACCGCGCATTGTTTTATCAACAACGAATGCAGCCACACGTTGACCTGTACAAATATATTTTCTTCGCCTTATTTCCTTGGCTCTGACAGGTAAAATTCTGCCTGCAATTTGACGTGCTGGCAGATCTTTATTTGCGGCGTAGGCTAGGTCGTGCTCCAGACAGGCTTCGTCGAGTAGGTTAATACTTCTATCACCACGTGCCAAGAGTTTCTAAAGCCTTGTTCCTGGTACACAGAAGCTGTATCCCGGAATGCGTAATTTAGCTGGTAATTTGTCGAGAATACGACGTCCGCCTCTTATTATGGTGTGTCTCCTATCATGCATTGTACGCTGCTGGGCTGACTGAGGACTAATAATCCTGTTATATACTAATTCGTCTGCATCAGTCCAGCTGTTTTCTGATGAAGGAAAACCAACCATTTAACTAGGGCTCTATTCTCACGACGTCTTATTACACGTTCGATGACGAATACATCTGGTACAAAGCTCTTCTGCAATTCCTCTGTGTAGAAGCATCTTCCAATTTCTTCACGCTTGCTATCCTAACGGGATACGTTCTCTGCACTTTGGAGACTGAATGTTTGATACGTACGATTTCTCAAATGCAGTCTTGTGCTTTGAAATACGTACTAAGTCACCTACATTAAACCTTTATTTGGGTGAATCCAGCATATTAATGCTTAAATATACTGATCCCATGCGTGAATTGTCACGAAAATCAATCGGTCTCATTTTTATTGTGTTATGTTTGGTTCGCTATTATCTGCGCCAGGATATCCGTCCACTTGTACGAGCCAATAAGATTAAATCGCTTCCACATTAGAGCTTTCACTGTTCTGTTCAAATGCTCCACGATACTCGCTTTCAGGTGGGTAAACGTTGAGTACTGGTGTATTCCGTACCGCTCCATCGCAGTCTCGAAATGTTCATTGTAAAACTCTCCACCATGATCGGTTTGCAGGTTGTCCGGACATCATTCGTTCCTGTTTGCAGCAAACGCTCGACACCGCAGCAACATCTGTCCCTGTCTTTGTTTTCACAGGTAATGCCCATGCGAATTTAGAGTATGTATCAATGGCCATTAAAATATTCTTGAAACCTTTATTCTCATGGTTGTATAGACCCATATCCACAAGATCCGCCTGCTAAGAGTCATCCAGTTCTTTAATCATCACATGGCTGCGAGGGTATGTTCTGCGTGCTGATTTGTACAGTTCCTGAAACACTGTTTTCATGCTTGCTGTTATTATTATTCGATGATTCCTCTTTCTCTAAATTCTGAAATTATTGAGATAACCTCATTCGAAAGCGCTGTATTGCTCGCTGCAGGCCTATGTATTAGTTAATATGCCTCATCGTAATATGTATACTGGCGGGGCCGGGGGTGGGGGGACTACTCACTCGTTTATGCTGAACGTCAAGACGTTCACCAATAGTTTGGGGTTGCTCATTCAGTAAAGGTTGAATAATGCCAGTATATTTAGAGTTTTGTTTGCTTTTCAACGTTCCGTCTGCATTCTTATATACTTAAGTCAATTGTAGTATTTCTGCATACGCTCTGCGATCACCGGCAGAGTGTATTAAGTTTTTTGACGCTCTTAGGAAAATGAGTTTTACTAAGCCAGGTGTTCTTTTAAACTCTTTATTCCCGATCCATATTGTGCTATCGGTTAAACTTATAGACTGAGAGCCAAACATGTAGGGTTTCTCCTTGCTGACATCGAAAGTTCTGTCTATCCTACTCGTGTACTGGTTAGTGAAGTCAGCAACTGGATGGTTCTCAACATTGCCATCATCTCGTGGTGCTAGCTTTCTGATAGAATCGGTAACGGGTTTAATTGTCTACGTTAGTGTTTGCTCCCGCTCCAAATGCCCCATCGTCAACAGACGTAATTTCTCTCGAACAGCTTCACACGCCTGAATGGGTTTATGCTTAGTCGACATCTTGACGCATACTAACCTAAGCTCTGTATTTCGCGAGGCTTTATATACGCCTTCTTCTTCTTCTTCTTTCTCGGATCCTCCTCCCCCTCCTCCTCAATAATAAGAACATCAGCTTCTATTCTCTCCTCAATTGTGCTAATTCTTTTCTCTAGCCGTTGTCGATCATGCACAAGAAACTTTCTGATTGTCCTTTAATTCCCTTACAGCCTTACCGAATATGTTAAGTCTTCCCTCAAGAATTTGAAATATCATATCTGTATACTTGCGAGCATTTTGTCTATGTAAACCTGAGCTCCCGACGTGCGTGCGAACTTGTCCATGGTGTAGAGTATAACGACGCATTCACCTCTTTTGTACGATTATATAGGGAGAAACTCCTGGAAGTTCCAACTGTACCTACCATCATTCAGTTTCCAAGTTTTGTCAATAGCGAAAAACCCGTACTGTGAATGATTCCAACAATCTCTACATACCGTTTCAAATTCATTGTACAACATGTCAGTTCCCACATGAGCCTGGTAAATGTGTTTTAACTTGAGATTATCTTGTTTGAATGCTATAATGAGTTTGGCGTTAGCCCTGACCAACTGTTTTGGGATCCTGCAATTTGTTTGTCTCATATAAAATACGTCAACACCCATATGACGATCAAAACAGGAATATCTACGAATCTGGTCCTGCTTTTCAACAGAGACATCGTCAAATATGAAGACAGTGTTTGGCTTCTACTTCAGGTGGAGGAATATATTCACTGTCACTGAATCCCCTGTATGTTACACCATCTACGCCATCTAATATTCTTTGCAGTAACTGATACCTAATTTGAAATAGTGTTTTTGAGAATATGTAGACACGCTCTGAATGAACTGCATCAATGTCTGTTGGCAGAGCCATGAGAAGATTTGTCTTGCCACAGTTTGAGGGACCTACAATTATAGATCGTATGCTGTCGGGAAGGAGCACTCTATTCTTCTTAGTCTTCTTCTCCGGATCTTCATCATCGTATGACCCGTCACCTACAACAGTGCCCTTGTAGCGAGGGTGCTTCACCCAGCCTGCCATTATAGTTACTGTGTTAATCCTGGCGTGCAATAGGCTTTTATATAAAAAAGAAAATGTGCGTATTCACATGTGACATAATATGCAGGGTCATTTTGTCTAGATAAATAACACAAATGCAAATTTGAGATGATAAATGTTGTGTTGGCATAGGAGCCAACACCGTGTTACTAGAGGAGGCCGAAAAGCACCCGTTTTAGCTCACGCAGGCTGGCGTGAGGAGGGAAGGACTCTACTGACGTAAGGTCTGGAACATGACAAGGAATTAGAATTCAGAAAGCGGACGTAATTAGTTTGATACTTAACTTTAATCCATTAATGATGACCGTCGCTCTTGACGGTACATGATTCACAATATTATCTGTTCAGATTATAGTAACGGAATATGGCGCCTTGCTAGGTCGTAGCAAATGACGTAGCTGAAGGCTATGCTAAACTGTCATCTCTGCAAATGACAACGTATTGAGACAGTGAACTATTGCTAGCAAAGTCGGCTGTACAACTGGGGCGAGTGCTAGGAAGTGTCTCTAGACTAGACCTGCCGTGTGGCGGTGCTCGGTCTGCAATCACTGATAGTGGAGATACGCGGGTCCGACGTATACTAACGGACCGCGGCCGATTTAAAGGCTACCACCTAGCAAGTGTGGTGTCTGGCGGTGACACCACAATAAATATATTTCTTTATTCACCTCTGACAATTATACATAGCATTATCACCATAAAAAATCACTTTTTTTTGTTTAATCGGTGCAACAGCAGTGCAGTATTTGGAAAATAGCTGCTTATTATATCCCTCAAATTCTGCACATATATCCTGTAATGTTATCGGTGCATTGCAATAGCCTGGTATTCCATCAGTAATTTTAATTTCAAAATTTTCCACACCTATTCAACGAATAGAAAGAGACTTCGGCACTGCACTTATACAGGTACTAATCTTCTATATTATATCTTCTATGTGAATGCTACATGTGCGAAGCCAGTTCATGATATCAATGTTTACAGCTTGAACATAAGGGAGCCATCTATATTCTCTTTCCGTTGTAGTGGTTATTGCTGAGTGCAGATGAACAAGTTATCAGTTGTTGAGTGCTTCATGTATATACTCTGACCAAGGCACTTTTAACTCTTAGTGTAGCATCATCGTACCTTGTTAATTTACTCACAGTTAGGCCTCCAGAGTAGATGTCCTGGTAGGATTGGGCCAGAACATATTCTGTAGTCAAATGCCTCTTGATGTAAGTTTTTGGGTGACAGAGTTCATCCCACTCATAGTCTGAAAAATGCACTTTAATATTTTTTGGCACATTTTCGAGCACTGACACAGCTGACACTTCACCATCTTGTGAAACTTCAATTCCTAGATGAAGACGTTTTGAACCACTTGAGGCGAATAGTAGAGGTGACGGTGCACTGGGGGTGGGTAGCTTCTCATCCCCACCAGCGCAGTAAGCCATCTGTCCTTGCACTGATGCCGGCATGTCTGTTGTGCTCGGCCCAGTGGCCAGTGTGTACGATGGAGCCCAGTACGTAGTTGCACCCTCGACAGTGGTGAGCGGCACAGACAATGGAGCCTCATTATCCTCATCCAGCTTGCTGAGAAGCTGCGTAACAGGATCCGCCGATGCCCTGGCTGCAGGCCCCAGCAGGTTGGAACCTGTCGACCTCGACAGGCTGCAGCTTGCCGCCACCGCGTGTGAGGGACGCGATGTGGTGAACTTGCCGGTCCTGGCAGGTTGGACCTTGCCAACATGTGTGCTGATCCCGACAGTCTGGATGGGAACTCTAGTGATACATCTGGTGGCGAGAGAAGGATAATCATCAGTATCATATGTTGCTGCTACAGAAATAATAATAATAATAATAATACAAAAATTAATAATAGAGCAAAGTAGATTCATACTTTTCTGCTGCTTCCTCCTCCTGCTCTGGTGGAATGACTGGCGCTTCATCATCCGGGCTGACTGACTGACTGATGCCGGTAGATTTTGTGCAGCTGCAGGGCTCTCCTTATATACACCATGCTTACGTCATGATGCTGTGCTTCTATTGGCTGAACTGCACGATCGCGTGACCTGTCGCAGCGCTCCCTAGTGATGAACGTGCGAACAAGGACAGTTCTTTGGTCTGCAGGATCGGAGGCAGTTGCCTCTTGTAGGGTGGCAGCTTATACGTAGGTTTTAGAAATGACAGACAGTTCCAGCAGAAACATACGTTTCCATGTGTTGTGTAATGCATCTTTAATGAAAAGCATTTATTTGCAGGACCGTATTCTTCCTCTTCATATGTTCAAGCAATAATGTTCGTTTCTATTGTACATGTAGGAGGCTATGGAGACAGTCCTCGGCTGTATGCTCACAGGCAACATGGCTGTTAAAATGCTCCTGCTCAGACACCAATAGCTCTTCGATAGAAGACATTCCGCACAGCCACAAGGATGGGGATGAGCAGATGCTCTTCAATGGTATATATCACATACATGAATATGCTTCCACTGAAGTGAATTGAGATCAACTACCAGCCTCTTCCATTTTGCCTCATGTTGAATATCTCGACAGTTTGTGCATGAGCATGAGCATGAGCATATGTTCGTTTCATCATGCATCTCGGCTCCATCCCTATGCGCTGTTACAGTCTGCTGAACTGGATTCTTTTTCTTCTTTCTCCTGCACTCTTCCATTATCATACTCTTCCATACCTCATGTAGCGAACTGTGGTACATTCCTAGATCGAATGTGTACGAGGTGCATTCAAGTTCTAAGGCCTCCGATTTTTTTTTCTCCGGACTGGAAAGAGATAGAAACATGCGCATTGTTTTAAAAAGAGGCCGTGTTCATTGTCAATCCGTCCCAGAGATGGCAGCACCGCACGGCAGATGTAACTTTACCGCCAGCGGAGAGAATGAGAACTGTTTTAAATACTTAAAATGGCGACACTTTCCTTACTTGAACAGCGTGAAATCATTCGTTTTCTGAATTTGCGTGGTGTGAAACCAATTGAAATTCATCGACAGTTGAAGGAGACATGTGGTGATGGAGTTATGGATGTGTCGAAAGTGCGTTTGTGGGTGCGACAGTTTAATGAAGGCAGAACATCGTGTGACAACAAACCGAAACAACCTCGGGCTCGCACAAGCTGGCCTGACAACATGATCGAGAAATTGGACAGAATTGTTTTGGGGGATCGCCGAATAACTGTTGAACAGATCGCCTCCAGAGTTGGCATTTCTGTGGGTTCTGTGAACACAATCCCGCATGACGACCTGAAAATACGAAAAGTGTCATCCAGGTGGGTGCCACAAATGCTGACGGAGACCACATGGCTGCCCGTGTGGCATGTTGCCAAGCAATGTTGACACGCAACGACAGCATGAATGGGAGTTTCTTTTCGTCGGTTGTGACAATGGATGAGACGTGGATGCCATTTTTCAATCCAGAAACAAAGCGCCAGTCAGCTCAATGGAAGCACACAGGTTCACCGCCACCAAAAAATTTTGGGTAACCGCCAGTGCTGAAAAAATGATGGTGTCCATGATCTGGGACAGCGAGGGCGTAATCCTTACCCATTGCGTTCCAAAGGGCACTACGGTAACAGGTGCATCCTACGAAAATGTTTTTAAGAACAAATTCCTTCCTGCACTGCAACAAAAACGTCCGGGAAGGGCTGCGCGTGTGCTGTTTCACCAAGACAACGCACCCGCACATCGAGCTAACGTTACGCAACAGTTTCTTCGTGATAACAACTTTGAAGTGATTCCTCATGCTCCCTCCTCACCTGACCTGGCTCCTAGTGACTTTTGGCTTTTTCCAACATTGAAAGACACTCTCCGTGGCCGCACATTCACCAGCCGTGCTGCTATTGCCTCAGCGATTTTCCAGTGGTCAAAACAGACTCCTAAAGAAGCCTTCGCCGCTGCCATGGAATCTTGGCGTCAGCGTGTGAAAAATGTGTACGTCTGCAGGGCGATTACGTCGAGAAGTAACGCCAGTTTCATCGATTTTGGGTGAGTAGTTAATTAGAAAAAAAATCGGCGGCCTTAGAACTTGAATGCACCTCGTACATGTAATGCAGCTATTGAAAGCTGTTCTATCATTTACATTCATCTCTATGATCGAACACATCACTATGGTTCCACAATGGCAGTTCAGCAAAGACTGAATGCATGCCGCCAGTACTGGTCACGTGAGTGGAGAAAAAAAATTCCCTCCAAATTTTGAAATTCCCGCCCATTTTCCAAGAGGATGACGCCCTATCATGCAGAACGTAGGAAAGAGGGGCCTATAGAAGCACATAATTCAATTTCCCGCAAAAATTCAAACTTCCCACCAGGGGGGCGTGGCACTTTCCTGCCAAAAGGCAGATCTTGGATAACGGTACTTGCATCATTAGCTGCCTTCGCGGCCGCCATCTTGGCTAACGGTACTCGCGTCATCAGCTGACGTCACGGCCGCTATCATGAATGACGTCACTGGGGCTATACATACTTTCTTATACTACCACTGAGGTATTCAGACAGTGGTTTTTCCCTCTCGCAACCCGCTTGTGGAACAGAGGGGTGTGAGGAATATGACTTTCGCGCGAATAGTGCCCTCCGCCACACACCACTTGGTGGCTAGCGAAATATGTATGTAGATGTTTAGCAACTGTGCCACTTAGTCCGTGTACCTCGACTAATTCTGTCACCTATTTCTAATAGGTGTCATTCGATTTATCGGTTTGTCTGATTTTCCAGCTGCACTTTGTAATTCAATTTTTTCTTATTCCTTTTTTTCACTTTCCATGACGTCCTCTATTCTCGTGGGACTTGAGGCATTGTTGCACTTATGACCAGAGGGAGATCTTTCCAGTCGTCGCGTGGTTGCGGTAATGTTTAGAAAATGGGGAATGTATCGTCTGTTACTGTTTGCCTACGATATAGGAAGTTGCACTCACCACCTAATCTTCGTTCTACGGACCATGAAGGCATCCAACTTATTCACTCACTGCAAATGTCTAATCATTTCTATAGACTGACAGATGCGAGCCATGAGTTCCGAAGTACGATGAGAGAGACAGGGGCCGAAGGTCAGAACTTACCGCATTACGATCGGACACAGTTGCGATGTCGCATACTGGAGAAGCAAACGGCGAGATTGCACGGTAATATCCAGCGCAGTTCCCACAAGCTTCCTGTCACAAAATACGCTGACCAAAACTTCAAACGGCTGCTCTCAAGCTGATGGCCGACAATGCTTTGCACACCAAAATGGAAGTAACTACAGCACTGCTATTAGACACGTTGCTGAAAAGTACAGGACCTTCAGTCGATTGCGCTGGATAGTGGCTCCCCATAACACACTGAAGCGCCATGCAAACTGGTACAGGCTTACGTATTCAAATACAGAGATATGTAAACATGCAGAATACGGCGCTGCAGTCACTAACGCCCATATAAGGTGAACATGTGTTTGGCGCAGTTGTTAGTTCGCTTAGTGCTGCTAAAGTGACAGGCTATCAAGATTTTGACTTTGAGATGGTGTTACAGTCGGCACACGAGCGATGGGATACAGCATCTCCGACACAGAAACGAAGCGTGAGTTCTCCCGTACGACAATTTCACGAGTGTACGGTGAATGTTCGGAAACCGGTAAAACATCAAATTTCCGACATCGCTGCCGTCGGAGAAAGTTCCTGCAGGAGCGGGACCAACGACGACTGAAGAGAATAGTTCAGCGTGACAGAAGTGAAACCCTTCCGAAAATTGCTGTAGATTTCAATGCTGGGCATCGACAAGTGTCATTGTGGGAACTATTCAACGAAACATCATCGATATGGGCTTGCCGACCCGAAGGTCCACTCGTGTATACTTGATGACTGCACAACGCTAAGCTTTATGTCTCGCTTGGGCCCGTCAACACCGACAATTGACTGTTGATGACTGGAAATATGTTGCTTAGTCGGACGAGTCTCGTTTCAAATCGTATCGAGAGAAAAGACGTGTACGGGTATGGAGACAACCTCACGAATCCAGGGACCCTGCCTGTCGACATGGGACTGTTCAAGCTGCTGGAGGTTCTTTAATGGTGTGGGGCATGTGCAGTTGGAGTGATACGGGACCCCTGATACGTCTAGATACGACTTTGACAGGTGACACGTACATGAGCATCCTGTGTGACCACCTGCGTCCACTCATGTCCATTGTGCATTTCGAAGGACTTGGGCAATTCCGGCACTGCAAAGCGACACCCCATGCGTCCAGAATCGCTACAGCGTGGCTCCAGGAACACTCTTCTGAGTTTAAACACCTCCACTGGCCACCAAACGCCACAGACATGAACGTTATTGAGCATATCTGGGATACCTCACAACTGGTTGTTCAACAATGATGTCCACCCCTTCTTACTCTTACTGATTTATGGGCAGTCCTGTAGGATTCATGGTGTCATTCCCTCCAGCACTACTTCAGACATTTGTGGAGACCGTGCCACGTCGTGTTGCGGCACTTCTGCGTGCTCGTGGCGGGCCTATACGATACTAAGCAGGTGTGCCAGTTTCTTTGGCTCTCCAGTGTAGTTGTACACTTGGCTCACGTACTGGATGCGTGCCCGTGGCTAATGAGAAAAAATTTTCCCATCACTCAAGCTGGTACATCAGTCTGGGTAACAGTTCTCTTCACGAAAGAGGAATCAGAGTGAATCAGCGTGACTCTGTGACGGCGTGGCTTCAACTGGAAATGTAGTGGAACACAACCGGAACTCTACTGATTTTTGACATCTCATATACTGTTTTACGTAATAAGATTTGGTAGGAAGGACATCCGCAACTGAGTTTTTTAATAGAGTCAGGCAATTAAACAAAGGTGAGTATTCTTCATCGTCACCATAACTGTCGCGTCCTTTAATTATCAGAGGAAACAGAAGTTACGTGCTACTCAAGCAAGAACCCTTCAGCTATCCTCAACGAGCAAACCACACTGAAGCACATGTGTCTTATAAGTGATTATTCCTCTTTGAAATAGCTCTCAAACCACACCAATCTTCCCCTTAGACTTTCCTCTCCTCGCTTTAATTTTAGTCGCCTAATTGATACTGTTCCTCCTTTCTGGATACTTAAAGTCATTACGCTTATTTTATTTTTATGCTACTTTCCACTACTGGTTCGTTTGCCGCTTCTATAAATTTTATCTTTAACATTTTTAATAGATGGTGCGGCTCTCTCACTACTCACGTTGAAGCACATAATTTACATCTTGTTTTTATATTGTGCCGATGTACATTTAACTACCTTCTATTCTTTTCAGTCTGGCCTCGGAAGCCAGAGACCGTGGTCATGTGTGTGTGAGTTGCGTTTGTTTATGTGAATGTGTGTATGTCGTCTAATTCCGATAAAGGCCTTTTTGGCCGAAAGTTTATTTGCCTGACACTCTTCTTGTTGTGCCTGTCTGCAACTCAGAATTTCTGCTATATGGTCAGTCCAACTATCCTTTCATATCAGTCATTGTTCCATTCGCTCGTATATTATGTATTCACCATTGCTTAGTGCAGGGGCGGGCTGGAATCCTGCACGTGTGCGGTGCACTTGCACGCGTCCAGTTAACAGGTGTTCTGCGTGCACACAGCGGCAAGCTGGCCACCCGCTTCTATCCCCTCCCCACCATACCGTCTCTCCACTCCTTCCTCTGTAATGCGGTTTGTTTCCTAGATTGCTTTATTGAATGAAGGAATAAGGTTAGTAGGAGTGCTTGAAAGAAATCATGGTTTGAAAGAGTGCCTTTTACTTACGATACGTTTTATTTAATTATCACAGGTGGAGTTTACAATACGTTTAATGTCTGGAACAAAATTTCTACATACAGACAAACGCAAACAGTTACGTAAATTTCCATCACTGATGTTTGCTCTTAACCGAGACTTATTAATTTTCATAACAGAAAAAAATCTCTCACAAACGTATGTCGAGCCAAACACTGACATTATCTTCGCTGCTTCACGATGGAGACGAGCAAACTCTTGCTGTCGAAAGTCGTGATGAAAGTCTATTACACGTCTTTCCAAAAGGAACTTGTCTCTCAGACGAGAATTACACTGAATATCTATTAATTCCATTTGCAAATTGGGATGAATGTCATGTACAGAAGCAGCAAATGGTCTCGAGAACCATTCAAACTCTCGGGAGAAATATGATATATCCCCAAATCGCTTGAGACATTCCTCTTTTATTGCACTAAGTACGGAAACATATTCTTTGCAATTCTGTTCTCGCACAGTAGACAGAGTAGGGAAATGGACTGTGTTCCCTGACGAGGGCTGTCTTTCCCACAGCTGAAGCTTGCTAGTGAAAGCTTGCACCTTTTCAGCCATTTCACAAATTAGCTGATTTTCTCCTTGTAAAATTGTGTTCAATGCATTCATATGTCCGGTAATGTTCACTAAAAATGCAAGGGCGGCAGCCCACTCTGGATCTTCTAACTTGGGGTTGTACCTTCTTTGTCATTTAAAAACTGATTTATTAGTATTCTCAGCTCAAAAAGTGTTTTGAGTACATTACCGCGGCTAAGCCAGCGGACTTCACTGAGGTGAGATATGTCTCCGTACTCTTCCCCAGTTTCAGCTAAGTATGTGTGAAACTGTCTATGTGTAAGCCCGTGGCATCTCAAATAATTAACTGCCCGAGTAACCACTTGCATGACCTCCCCCAGTTTTGCTGCTTTTGCACAGAGTACTTCTTGGTGCAAAATACAGTGGATGCTGTACAATGATTCTTCTGTACGCTGTAGCTTTTTTCTGAGTAATCCAACAAATCCCATTTGTTCCCCTTTCATTGCAGGTGCTCCGTCTGTTGTCACTGACACCAAACGTTCCCAGTTTAAGCCAGCTGAATCGACAGCTTCTTCAACGGCTTCTAGGATGTCCGCGCCGGTGGGCGTGCTTTTTAAAGATATGCAACGTTTGCCCGCCCCTGATGTAATTGATTTAGAAATTAGAGTCACATAATTAACTACCTCATTTATAATAATTCTGTTGGTTAGGGCAATTATGAGCTACTCGAATAGCGTAAGAGGTGACTGACCAGCCCAAACACTAAGGCATGGTGAATGTGAAAATTACTTCACCCCATTCAACCAATAGTCCACCATGCAGGCAAGCCATCGGTGGTACCTGTTTGCCGCGGAAAATTGGTGTAGTGGAAGGCTCTCAGGGTCTAAAGCAGGGAGCCCACTGAGGCGCAAATGGTTTGTTGCGCCGACCGCCTTTAGGAACCAGTTGCAGACCGCGGCTGCGAGGGCGCGGGCCAACCAGCCGGCAGAGGCGGCCAACCGTTAGCTCTAGTCGACGGGGCAGTCTCCCTTTTATGCCGACTGTAACTGCCCCACACCAGTTTCACTGGGAGTGCACAGCTGGTCGTCTGCTGCGGCGGCATTCATCTGCTACCTGTGCAAGCGCCGAGAGTGACATGTTCAGGCAGAGAGGGAAAGTGGAGTTGAAACTCTCATTCAAGTGAGCACAACAAGTCCGCCGCTCGTGGTCTCGCGGTAGCGTTCTCGCTTCCCGAGCACGGGGTCCCGGGTTCGATTCCCGGCGGGGTCAGGGATTTTCACCTGCCTCGAGATGACTGGGTGTTTGTGTTGTCCTCATCATTTCATCATCATCCAGGAAAGTGGCGAAATTGGACTGAGCAAAGATTGGGAAATTGTACGGGCGCTGATAACCACGCAGTTGAGCGCCCCACAAACCAAACATCATCATCATCATCATCATTCAAGTGAGCACGAGAATACGCCAGATACAGCGTAGAAAAAAATTTCTGGCCAACAAAACTCTGCAGCAGACGATTAATTTTAATTGCTCTAGGTGGGTCATATTGAAGACAATATGGTTATGTTATTTCCTCTTGTGACAGACGGTCCTTTCAAATTAAGGGTTATGAATCCTAGTTAGTCCCATAGATCTAGTAAAGGACCTTTTAAAGGATATTTATCTTCTCTGAAGAGAAATTATTTGTAAATAATTTTTCTGGGAGTGGTAAAAACCACCAGTGGATAATGGTTCCACCTTGTTCTACGTTTTAAATTTACGTCCATCTCAAGTAAAAAAAAAAAAAAATAGTAGAAAGACTCGATAGTGTTGGAAGGTGCAATCGCCATCCCCGAATTGCTCTTCAACGTTAGGAAGCAAGAAGGTGTTTAAAACATCAATGTGGGCCTGTGTTGTGATAGTGCCACGCAAAACAACAAGAGGTGCAAGACCCCTCCATGAAAAACACGACCACACCGTAACACCTCCATCTTCGCATTTTAGTGTTGGCACTACACACGCTGGAAGATGATGTTCACCGGGTATTCGCCATACGCACACCCTGCCATCGGATCGCCACATTGTGTACCGTGATTAGTCACTCACACAACGTTTCCCCACTGTTCAATCACCCAATGTTTACGCTCCTTACACCAAGCGAGGCCTCGTTTGGCATTTACCGGCGTGCTGTGTAGATTATGAGCAGCTGCTTGACCATGAAATCCAAGTTTTCTCACTTCCCGCCTGTCATAGTACTTGCAGTGGATCCTCATGCAGTATGAAATTCCTGTGTGATGGTCTGGATAGATGTCTGACTATTAAACATTACGACCCTCTTCAACTGTCGGCGGTCTCTGTCAGTCAACAGACAAGGGCGGCCTGTACGCATTTGTGCCGTACGTGTCCCTCCACGTTTCCACTTCATTCTCAACATCGGAAACAGTGGACCTAGGGATGTTTGCCGGCCGCTGTGGCCGAGTGGTTCTAGGCGCTTCAGTCCGGACCCGCCACTGCTATGCTCACATGTTCGAATCCTACCTCGGGCATGGATGTGCGTGATGTTCTTAGGTTAGTAAGGTTTAAACAGTTCTAAGCTCTAAGGGATTGATGACCTCAGATGTTAAGTCTCATAGTGCTCAGAGCCATTTGAACCTAGGGATGTTTAGGAGAGTGGAAATCTTGCGTACAGACGTATGCCACAAGTGACACCCAATCACCTGACCGCGTTCGAAGTCCGTGACTTCCGCGGCGCGCCCCATTCTGCTCTCTCACGATGTCTGGTAACTACTGAGGTTGCTGATATAGAGTACCTGGCAGCAGGTGGCAGCACAATGCACATAATACGAAAAACGTATGTTTTTGGGGGGTCCAGAATACTTGTGATCACATAGGGTATGTACTAAAATAGAACACCTGCAGCCGTCCTTTCTATCTTATTTATTGTATAGCTAAGAGTTTTTCGTAGATTCTAACAATGTTGTGTCTTTAACCATCAACACAACATCGTTGTTACAGTCTACAGAAAACAATTCATAGATGTCAGCCACTGATGGAATCGTCTATACGATTGGAGTTAACACCCTCAGCATCAGTTAAGGCCTGAATCACCTAAACTGGCAGCTATGTAATACATAACAACAAGAAGACGGCTGCAGGTCTTCCATTTTTTTACGCAGAAACATAAGGTCCATAGCTGAATGTACTTGATACCCAAAGTTTGTATGCGGTTACGTTATACTAAAGACTTTGGTGAAACATTCTTAGACTGGAGAGAATACTGTCATTTGATGATTACCCCCTACACAAAAAACGATTGAGTCTGAATTACTCTTACACAGATAATGATCGCAGTTTACACAGGTTCACTTGAATTTTGTGAGCTTACTCTGGCCATTTGGTTACTTGTATTCTTCCTGCATATGTAACAACTTGCTTTCCTAGTTGAATCTGCATTTGGAATAATTCTGATTATTTCTAGTTTTCATCCAAGAATGTCATCTATAATGTAAATCACAGGTAACCGGGGTCATTTCAAGTCCTTGCATTTTTATGGATCATCGACGGTGGCTCTAGCGCCATATATCTTTTTGCAGAGTAGTGGAATTATAATATAGGTGTAGGTGAGTTTTCTTTTCTGCCGCAACTACTTCTGCACTTCATCAGCGTTTCCTTTGTGATGCATGAGAAAACCGTTGCTGGAGGCTTCTTAGTGTAGATCTGTAAATGCAAAGTAGGAGAAATACAGCTTTCTATCTGCTGTCGCCTTAAGTTGTTGGAGTATGAATTTTCTATTGGATTAAAGTGTCCCAAACCTAGTAAATTTGCAGTCTGCGTTCAAAATACCACGAACTCCACATAAGTATAGAAACGATCAGTTGTGATGTTGTAGCCTGCATTCTGTAAAGGCTCCACCAGTCTCTTCACAGTCTCAAAGGCGCCTCGTTGACAGGCAGGTCTGCTGTCTTTTGCAGCACACACTTCCATTTTTATTGTATCGTCCAGCTGCACTACTGACAATTATAACAAATATACAATGTTTCACAGGATTGTCTGTGATGAAAAATTGAAATAGAAAAAGACCTCCGAAAAGACCTAGAATTTCATCATTTGTATTGTGAGGTGCATCTCTCATGTACCTGGGGAGTATTCTGTTCAATTCTTCATATAACTCACACACCGGCATAAATCTGCAACTTGGACATGTTTCTACCCTGGTGCCCTTATGATCAAAACAAATGATTTTCGAAAGTGGATTAGCTCTTGTCTTAGGCACAGTTCCTCTACATACGGCTCTCCCCAATAAATTTGACCACGAAGCAGATCATGAAATTTGGTGTCCCAGTAAACTCCCATTAAAAGAAAAATTCCCTTCAAACCATATATTTCAGAGTCGCTGGCAGGAGAAACATTTTTTTTTCCTTTAGCTTCTTCATCTACATGATCACCAATGTTCCTTTCAGTTTCAGATGAGAAAAACTTCTTGAATGATTCAACTATACTGATTACTTCGGCAGCCTTAGTTAATTGGTGAAATTCCTTTTACATTGTCTTGGAGTTTCTGCACCATGCATTCTACCAAAATTTGTAATGTATTTATTTGGAATGTTACCTGTGTGATTTGATTCTTCAGTGTCTTTCGTTTCCTCATTGAAATAGTCTTCATCATTCAAAACCCATCACAGAAAATCTTCCTTACAAGAACACGTTGTGCTACTGTGACAAACTGCCAGTAGTAATGGTTGGTGTATAAATCAATGACGAAAATGAAGTTCAATAATTAGAGTCGCAACAGTGTACCGTAAAACTCAAATTCGAGGTTGACGAATGAAATTTACACAGAATTAGAATTATAGTCACAGATAGCATCAACCCAGGGCAAAGTATGAGCTTGAACATCAAACGTGTATTTTAGTTTCCAATTTTTAAAACTTTAACCAGTTAACTGCTGCACAATATAGTACTTCACAAGGTGAACGAGAAACAGAAAAGTGTCCATAAACATAGAGCGATACCTATTATCAGTTTTTAATGAAAGAGAATTGTACGAGTAATTTTTACCACTGCCTGGTGATACTATGGTTAATACAAACAATGAGAATCTTTCTTGATTATTTAGTAACTAATGTTTAACTACATTTATTGTACATTCGTTTCCCCTGTACTTCAATAAATGTTATTTCCGTAGTCATGATTCGTTTTTTTTTTTTTTTTTTTTTTTTTTTTTTGCCTCTTAGATTGCTATTCCTGAATGAGAAATCCAAAAAAAGCCCTTTTTAATTACAGGGCTAACCTTTATTTTCCTTTATTTTCTCAATAACTGTCTTCTTAGCTGTTTTAGTTGACGAACAGCTTAATGTACCCAATACTTTGGATGAGGTCCTCGCCACCGGTGATCAGGTCGACAGAAAACGAGCTCCAGCTCCACCTGCTGTCTACTGACACACACTGATGAGCCAAGACATTGTGACCTCTGACCACCGCGACTCTGGATGCCGCCTGGTGGTGCTGAGGGCACGTGCCGCGTTGGCAGAAGTATGTAAGTGGAGCAGATAGGGACGAAGATGTGGGCTACAAAAGGGAAAATGCATTGAGATAAGCGACTCTGAAATGTGGTAGATTATCATAACGCAGAGCCTGTGAACGTGTGTCTCGAAAACGGCGAAGCTGGTCGAATGTTAACGTGTTACTGTCGTGAGCGTCTACGGAAAGAGGTAGAAAGACAGTGAAACTACAAACAGGAGCCAAATGGTTGACGTCTAGCACTCTTCACAGAACGTAGGGCTCGGAGGTTTTCCTGCTCTGTAAAGTAGGACAGATGATGATCTGGGGCATCTCTGCTGGTTGCTGCACAAGTGTTTTGGAGCATACCGTTTATCGTACATTGTTGAACGTGGAGCTCCGCAGTAGACCAACCTTACTTCTTCACATGGTGACCCAACGACATCGTCAGTTCCGACTGCGGTATGCACGGGACCACCGGGATTTGAAAGCCGATCAATAGAAACAGGTTGGCACTTCCGTCGATCACATTTTTGCTAGACTTGGTATATGGTTCGTCTTCACAAACGGATGAACGGCGGCTCGAAACATGCAGCGCGCCACGGACGCAGGCTGGTGGAGCGGTATTATGCTATGACAGACACTCTCCTGTGCTTGCAGAGGGCCTGTGGTAGACACGCTGACAGCTGCGAACTATCTGCATCCCCTCAAGCCTGATGTCTTTCCCGACGGCGATGTAATCTTTCAGCAGCGGAACAGTCTGTGTTTCGGATCCAGAACAGTGCTACAGTGGTCTGAGGAGCACTATATTAAACTCACACTGATGTCTCGCCGACCAAATTCGCCTGATATAAATCGTATGGAATGGATCTGGGTCACTAACTGACACCATCACGGAGTACGCAGATCAGCGGCCCGTTATTTACGGGGATTACATGACCTGTGCGTAGACATCTAACGCTACATACTTCTAGAAAGCTACCAACGAACTGTCGGATCCCAGATACGTAGAATCAATGATGTATTTCGTATCAAAGACGGAGGAACAAGCTGTTAAGCAGATAGTCATAATGTTTTGGCCCATGAGTGTAAGTGCTCTTGTGCCTGATGCAGTGACGTGCAGCATCAGTCCTGTATGTACTTCTATCAGCGGTTTAGCTTTCAGGCACAGAACGCACTTTGCCACTTTGCCAGTAGCTTGGCAGCGACTGATTCCATGTTGTAGAACTGCACACCCCATAAAAGAATCGTGAGCACTTTGGAGGCCCGTAGTGGCTGAACAACAGATCGATCCACTTTTTAAGGTTCCCAGTATTTTTGTGGATTGCAGACTTTTATCTCTCGCTGTCAGGAGGGTTTCGGACGAAGAGAACTCCGTTCGGCAAAGAATAATACGTGCACGTAAGGCCTCGCACGCTCGATGTTCGGGTAGCTCATTCCTAATTTTCAGAAACTCAGGATTCTCTGGCTGAAGTGAAGCTATATCCCGATGCTTACGACTAATTTCGACGTCACCCTCTACGTATTTTGTGCGGGGGATATTAATTTCTTTACTCTCTAGTCGTTCCAGATCGTCGTCGGGCAAAATAATAATCCTCACTGGGCACGTACTGGACGAAGTAATTGAAGTTCCTGCAAGGAACCAAGCACAGTAAACAGGTGTAATGCCGCAGGCACTTTCACCAAGTCGCCGCGAGCGGACGTGGAGGAGGAAGGGGCCTGACTTCCCTGGGGCGAGCCCCCGGGTGCAGTCAGTCTGAAAGGACACAGCGGGGAGCCGGGCCGGCGTCCTCGCCTCGCTCAAGAAGGGACACGACGAGAAGGAACGAGCAGCGTGCCGAGAGCTGTTAGACACCTGCAGCCACTAGGACAGAGCGCCGAGAATTCGAAAGCATCTGAGTTCTTCTAGCCTTGCGGCAGTCATTTTACCTGCCGTAGAAAACTAACATGTAGCGACAATTCCAGCACCCCATGGGCACAGGGAGGAGCTTGCAAAAAGGGCAGGGAATAGGCGCAGGGAAACGTGTGAAAGAAGCGAGCATTCTTAAGAAGATGTTTTTTCTCCACAGTGAGCAGATTCCGTATAAATGACGGACGCCAGCAGATTTTGAAACGGAGTCCCCACTTGAGTCTGTGCAGGACTCACGCAGAGAGTGGTTAACGTATAAAGAGGTGGTGTGTACCCACTCCACCAACAGCCTCGGAATGCGGGAAAACATCGTAAGAATCCGAAATCGTGATAAAGATGCCAATTCACGAGCCACACTCCAGCCCACGCCACAAAGAAAATTTCCACTCTGAACGGCTAGCCGGCCGCTGTGGCCGAGTGGTTGTAGGTGCTTCAGTCCGAAACTGCGCTGCTGCTGCCGTCGCAGTTTCGAATCCTGCCTCGGGCATGGATGTCTCTTAGGTTTAAGGAGTTTTACGTCTAGGGGACTGATGACCTCAGTTGTTAAGTCCCACAGTGCTTAGAGCCATTTGAAACATTTGAACGGAGAGGCGTGGCGATGAAACGGCTATCTGTCATTGGGCAACATTGGAAATTTCGTCGGTTAGTGACAACGCCGAAAGGAGTAATGTTCCGAAGAGGAGTTGAGCTGAGAGAGGGATGAGAAGCGAAGAAAGGGAGTTGTGGAGACACCGCGGAAGCGGGAGGACCTGGGGGCTCCGGCACTCGTCGCCAACATCCGCCTTCCGACGCTGTGACAGCACAGCTTCGGCTACGGGCAGACAACGCGGAGGTCGTACAGCTGGGCCCCGCCTCAACGCCGCTACTGCTGACGAGGGCAGCCGACCCGTGCAGCACAGCTCCGAGGGGACGCGCCGCACCGACGCAGCGCCTGCCGCCGGCTGCAGTGTAGACGAACGATAACGAAGAATGGTGAGGCGACTCGTTCCCTCCTCCTTCCACTTAATAAATCAGTCGTGTCCATGCCCAGTCAAATCGGCCCGGAGATTTTTAGTCCGCAGCTCCTGGTCGTGAGGTAGCGTTCTCTCTTCCCGCGCCCGGGTTCCCGGGTTCGATTCCCGGCGGGGTCAGGGCTTTTCTCTGCCTCGTGATGACTGGGTGTTGTGTGATGTACTTAGGTTAGTTATGTTTAAGTAGTTCTAAGTTCTAGGGGAAGGATGACCATAGACGTTAAGTCCCATAGTACCCAGAGCCATTTGAACCATTTTTTTTAGATTTTTATTTTTGTTTTGTTTTGTCCAAACAGCACGAAAATATATAAATTTCTTTCATATTTTGATCATGTAAGCAATCTTTTCACATTCATAAATGAACCTTTTAATTTTGTACCCTTTGTGTTTGATTTCAAATAATTTATCTAGTTCACTACATTCTTGGCGCCCACCGTAGGGTGACGTGATTAGTAATTTTTATTGTATCTGATGACACACAATAATTTCCCGTGTTGATCACTACAGATTTTGGCGCCGAACGTGGGGCCACAAAATAATTTCTTTAGTTCACTACACAGACGTTCAGTTGCAGACAGTTGTTCAGGAATGGGAGCGCTTTGTGGTTCGTCAATACCGTTACCCCATAGCCTACTATGTAGTGACAAAATCCGTGCAGCTTCCAGAACACTGCTAACTGCTCTCTTTCACTCACACTATACCTCGCCCAATGGCTTAACATCCGACTGGTAAAACAAATGATTTTGTGCTACTTATCTCCGTCATGTCTGTTCAGTGACACTGATTTTAACCAAAGGCTTAGAGTGGAAACACCTACGCTGTGCCTAGGCCTCTGAACTGACAGTTGAATTTTAAGTTTTTCAAAATTTTAGCTGTGAAATTGTATACGGTAGATGTGACAGTTGTCGCACTTAGGGCGTGGGTATTAGTTCCCAGCTGCCCTGGAAGCAGTGAGTGACGGGCTATTGTGCTACGCAAAAGTTGATGCATGAATTATACAGGCCGTGTTCTGTGTTTCGAAAAGTTAAATATGAACGAAACGTTAAATACGAAATTTGGAACTTTAATAGTGGCAAATTTATTTACAGCTCGTACAAAATAGATACGTGTTTCAAAGTTTTACTGACCTTCAACGTTTTCACTAGGTTTGTGTATAACCCGTTGTGAGCGATGTGGAAGTTGTAGGATACTCTTAGCAGTGCCAGTTGTGTTGACAGTTTGGGCGGCGCGGTCTATTGCCCAACGAATTTGTAGCAGTTCTTAAGCGAATGCTGTGAATTGTTTCCTTCAGTTTAGAAATCGAGTTGAACTCACGAGGGCTTAAGTCAGGGAAGTGCAGTAGGTGGTATAGCACTTGGCACCCCCATTAGTAAAACAAATCAGTAACAGCTTGCACTATGCGTGCCTGAGCATTGTCCTGCAAAATGATGGTTAGGTCCTGCAAAAGTGTCAGCATTTCTATATCTAAGCAGTTTATTTTTGGAAAACAAACTACGACCAGGTTAGAGACAGAACTGACGACACTTTGTGCAGGACCTGACCATGGTTCTGCAGGACAATGCTCAAACACGTATAGTGCAAGCTGTTACTGATTTGCAATTTTGTCATATGATGACATGATGGAGACCGTGGCTGTTGTTTGAAGACAAATTTTAATGGTGTTAGGACAGCAACCAGCCACAAATTTACTTTCAGTCCTTTATTCAAAGGGTACCGTTACCGGTTTCGAATCGTTGTGATTCATCCTCAGACGGTTTATACGCTTTCTTTATGACATGTGGTGTGTTTTTCACAGATTAATTGTCATGAAACGTCGGTTTGGGGTGTTTGATTTCATAACATTCGTCCAACAGATGTAAATGCGTTCCCACTGCGTTCTTGTTGTTGCACACGTAAATTGTTCTCACTGTACACTTAAGATTTGTCACTGAGAAGATTTTAACGACGCACAAAATGTTTTGATACGTACAAAGAGCTTACAAACATGTGAGTATCACAGATGCTATGATATATCGTAACATTTGACGATAATGTCCTATGTTTGGAAAGGACCGTATATTCATTTACGCAACTGTAATGCCTTTTACACTAGTACAGACATTGAATTTTTGAGTTGATATTGTTAAATTAATACCCGCAAAAACACTGAACTTAAAGATTTGAGAAACATTAACAGCAAACTGTCTGAATGTAAAGAGTTCATAGTAAAAGCTGACAAAGGAAATTCTCTAGTCGTAATGCATGAAAGAGAATATTTAGAGAAAACCTTGTAATTTTTCCATAGCAACAATATTACTGAAATAAAACAGATCCTACAGTAAAATTCCAAACTAAACTCCGAAAGCTACTACAAAACTGTAACTTTTTACTGAACAAATATGAAATACGTAACTGCACAGCAATGAATACCTCAGCACCAAAACTACGTGCACAGCCAAAGGTTCATAAAGAAAGTTGTCCCATTCACCCGACTGTTAAGTCAAGAAACAGCCCTGCAAACTTCATAATCCGTAAATTAAAAGACCTCATTACCAAATGAAAATAACTACACCATACATAACACACATGAACTCATAAGCTTAATTAAAGACATCCATATCCCACCAACAGCTAAATTAGCATCACTAGACATAGTCAACCTGTACACAAACATCCCTGTCAAAGAAACTATTAACATTATAAGAAACAATCTGCTTAAATACAAGAAAATTAGTGTTGCAGAGATCTGTGAACTCATAGAAATACTTTCACTTATTCTAGAACATAATTACTTTAGCTTCAACAAAAAACTGTACCAACAACATGATGGTTTGGCAGTGGGAAGTAGCTTAGCTAGGATATTGGGTGACATTTACATCAACCATATAGAACAAAAATTCTTCTCAACCAAGCAGCACATCCCAAACAAAATAATCTACTATAGAAGATATGTTGATGATACAATCCTGCTTTTTGATGGTGCAAGCAATGAAATAGATACATTAGCAGCAGATCTAAGCAAAATGCACAAAAATATTAAATTCACAGTTGAACATGAAACTAATAAAAGCATTAACTTTCTTGACCTGAAAATTTGCAATAGTAACAATAAACGTCAACTTAGTATTTACAGGAAACCTACCACCACAGATGTCAACATTGGCAACTCATCTTGCCACCCCCGTAAACAAAAGTTGGATATTTCAGAACGATGCTACACAGAATTAGAAAAGTAACAATGAGTGACACAGACCAACAAAATGAAATCAATATAATTAAAACAGTTGGTCATAATAATGGATATAAGCCCACAATAATAGAAAAACTCCACAACAAAATGCAGACAAAAACCACAGATCAACTTCACAGCAGTCACTTCAAGCCAAATCAGTGTGCCACTGAAGCCAAACCTAAATATGCTACTCTCCCATACATAGGCCCACTTTCATACCAAATAGCAAACTTATTTAAAAAGAAGAAAAATATCACAATCAGCTTTTCCACAAGTAATAAAATACAACAAAATGTAATGCATGATGTAAATACCTCCAAGAGTCCCTACAGTAAATCAGGAATATACAAACTCAAATGTAATACATGCCCAAAATTCTTCAAAGAACATATTGATGCTTTAAGACTTGGTAACTTGAACAAATCAGCATTTGCAGCCCATATTGCTGAAGAAAACCATTCAGTGGGAAACATTGAGAAGAAATTAAAAATTTTGCATCTAGCAGAAAAAGGAGCCACTATGAATATTTTAGAAGAATTAGAAATACACACACACAAAAACAGCACCCCAGACTATGTCATAAACGTACAAAACAGAGTTAGCTAACATCCCTTTTCTGAAAAATTTCCAACAATTACTTTCCAGCCTGAGAAGCAAATAATATTGGCACACCTATCTGCAGATCAAGTAACAAATTTATATGTTACTATAATTTTCATGATGCTAAATGTAATTAAATAATATACTATTTTACATATACAGTTATATATACATAAATTTAAAAAACTTTATAATTAATTTAACAATATCAACTCAAAAATTCAATGTCTGTACTAGTGTAAAAGGCATTACAGTTGCATAAATGAATATATGATCCTTTCCAGACATAGGACATCGAAATAAGTGTCCAATGAATAGAAAAGCAACTGGAATCACTCAACAGAGGAAAGTCCACTGGACCTGACGGGATACCAATTCGATTCTACACAGAGTAAACGGAAGAACTTGCTCCCTTTCTAACAACCGTGTACCGCAAGTCTCTAGAGGAACGTAAGGTTCCAAATGATTGGAAAAGAGCACAGGTAGTCCCAGTCTTCAAGAAGGGTCGTCGAGCAGATGTGCAAAACTATAGACCTATATCTCTGACGTCGATCTGTTGTAGAATTTTAGAACATGTTTTTTGCTCGCGTATCATGTCGTTTTTGGAATCCCAGAGTCTACTATGTAGGAATCAACATGGATTCCGGAAACAGCGATCGTGTGAGACCCAACTCGCTTTATTTGTTCATGAGACCCAGAAAATGTTAGATACAGGCTCCCAGGTAGATGCTATTTTTCTTGACTTCCGGAAGACGTTCGATATAGTTCCGCACTGTCGCCTGATAAACAAAGTAAGAGCCTACGGAATATCAGACCAGCTGTGTGGCTGGATTGAAGAGTTTTTAGCAAACAGAACACAGCATGTTGTTATCAATGGAGAGACGTCTACAGACGTTAAAGTAACCTCTGGCGTGCCACAGGGGAGTGTTACGGGACCATTGCTTTTCGCAATATACACTCCTGGAAATTGAAATAAGAACACCGTGAATTCATTGTCCCAGGAAGGGGAAACTTTATTGACACATTCCTGGGGTCAGATACATCACATGATCACACTGACAGAACCACAGGCACATAGACACAGGCAACAGAGCATGCACAATGTCGGCACTAGTACAGTGTATTTCCACCTTTCGCAGCAATGCAGGCTGCTATTCTCCCATGGAGACGATCGTAGAGATGCTGGATGTAGTCCTGTGGAACGGCTTGCCATGCCATTTCCACCTGGCGCCTCAGTTGGACCAGCGTTCATGCTGGACGTGCAGACCGCGTGAGACGACGCTTCATCCAGTCCCAAACATGCTCAATGGGGGACAGATCCGGAGATCTTGCTGGCCAGGGTAGTTGACTTACGCCTTCTAGAGCACGTTGGGTGGCACGGGATACATACGAACGTGCATTGTCCTGTTGGAACAGCAAGTTCCCTTGCCGGTCTAGGAATGGTAGAACGATGGGTTCGATGACGGTTTGGATGTACCGTGCACTATTCAGTGTCCCCTCGACGATCACCAGTGGTGTACGGCCAGTGTAGGAGATCGCTCCCCACACCATGATGCCGGGTGTTGGCCCTGTGTGCCTCGGTCGTATGCAGTCCTGATTGTGGCGCTCACCTGCATGGCGCCAAACACGCATACGACCATCATTGGCACCAAGGCAGAAGCGACTCTCATCGCTGAAGACGACACGTCTCCATTCGTCCCTCCATTCACGCCTGTCGCGACACCACTGGAGGCGGGCTGCACGATGTTGGGGCGTCAGCGGAAGACGGCCTAACGGTGTGCGGGACCGTAGCCCAGCTTCATGGAGACGGTTGCGAATGGTCCTCGCCGGTACCCCAGGAGCAACAGTGTCCCTAATTTGCTGGGAAGTGGCGGTGCGGTCCCCTATGGCACTGCGTAGGATCCTACGGTCTTGGCGTGCATCCGTGCGTCGCTGCGGTCCGGTCCCAGGTCGACGGGCACGTGCACCTTCCGCCGACCACTGGCGACAACATCGATGTACTGTGGAGACCTCACGCCCCACGTGTTGAGCAATTCGGCGGTACGTCCACCCGGCCTCCCGCATGCCCACTATACGCCCTCGCTCAAAGTCCGTCAACTGCACATACGGTTCACGTCCACGCTGTCGCGGCATGCTACCAGTGTTAAAGACTGCGATGGAGCTCCGTATGCCACGGCAAACTGGCTGACACTGACGGCGGCGGTGCACAAATGCTGCGCAGCTAGCGCCATTCGACGGCCAACACCGCGGTTCCTGGTGTGTCCGCTGTGCCGTGCGTGTGATCATTGCTTGTACAGCCCTCTCGCAGTGTCCGGAGCAAGTATGGTGGGTCTGACACACCGGTGTCAATGTGTTCTTTTTTCCATTTCCAGGAGTGTATATAAATGACCTAGTAGATAGTGTCGGAAGTTCCATGCGGCTTTTCGCGGATGATGCTGTAGTATACAGAGAAGTTGCAGCATTAGAAAATTGTAGCGAAATGCAGGAAGATCTGCAGCGGATAGGCACTTGGTGCAGGGAGTGGCTACTGACCCTTAACATAGACAAATGTAATGTATTGCGAATACATAGAAAGAAGGATCCTTTATTGTATGATTATATGATAGCGGAACAAACACTGGTAGCAGTTACTTCTGTAAAATATCTGGGAGTATGCGTGCGGAACGATTTGAAGTGGAATGATCATACAAAATTAATTGTTGGTAAGGCGGGTACCACGTTGAGATTCATTGGGAGAGTCCTTAGAAAATGTAGTCCATCAACAAAGGAGGTGGCTTACAAAACACTCGTTCGACCAATACTTGAGTATTGCTCATTAGTGTGGGATCCGTACCAGATCGGGTTGACGGAGGAGATAGAGAAGATCCAAAGAAGAGCGGCGCGTTTCGTCACAGGGTTATTTGATAACCGTGATAGCGTTACGGAGATGTTTAACAAACTCAATTGGCAGACTCTGCAAGAGAGGCGCTCTGCATCGCGGTGTAGCTTGCTCGCCAGGTTTCGAGAGGGTGCGTTTCTGGATGAGGTATCGAATATATTGCTTCCCCCTACTTATACCTCCCGAGGAGATCACGAATGTAAAATTAAGAGAGATTAGAGCGCGCACGGAGGCTTTCAGACAGTCGTTCTTCCCGCGAACCATACGCGACTGGAACGGGAAAGGGAGGTAATGACAGTGGCACGTAAAGTGCCCTCCGCCACACACCGTTTGGTGGCTTGCGGAGTATAAATGTAAATGTAGATGTAGATGTAGGACATCATCGTCAAATGTTACGATAATTCATAGCATTTGTGATAGTCGTATGTTTGTAAGCTCTTTGTATGTATCAAAACATGTGATGCGTGGTAGAAATGTTCTCAGTGACAAATCTAAAGTGTTCAGTGAGAACAATTTACGTGTGCAACAACAAGAATGCAGTGGGAATGCATTTACATCTGTTGGACGGATGTTATGAAAGTAAACACTCCAAATCGACGTTTCGCGACAGTTAATATGTAAAACACACACCACATGTCATAAAGAAAGCGTGTAAACCGTCTGAGGATGAATCACAACGATCCGAAACCGGTAACGGTTCCCTTTGAATAAAGGAACTGAAAGTAAATTTGTGGCTGGTTGCTGTCCTAACACCATCAACATTTGTTACTGATGTTTGACTGATAGGGCTGCCAAGTGCCACACCACCTACTGCACTCCCCTGACTTAAGCCCTCGTGAGTTCCACTCGATTTCTAAACTGAAGGAAACATTTCACGGCATTCACCTCAGAACTACTACAAATTCATCGGGCAACAGACCGCACCGCTAGAGCTGTCAACACAACTGGCACTGCTAAGAGTATCCTGCGACTTCCACACCGCTGACAACGGGTTATATACAAAGCTGGCGACTACTTTGAAGGTCAGTAAAACTTTGAAACACGTATGTATTTTGCACCACTGTAAATAAATAGTTGCCACTATTAAAGTTCCAACCCTCGTATTGAGAGGAGTTGTAGTCAGTGACGAAATTGCACTGTTAATTGCGATCCTTGGTTATCCTGGTGCCCTCGAGACATTGATAGTCGTTGCGACTTTATTTGGTGGTTTTTGAAATACGAACGCTGTAAGGTAATTGCATGTCTCCAATAATTTTGTCGCTGGTGTAGGATGCACAATCGAAATTAAGGGAGTGTTTTGCACTTGTGATAGCTGGGCTATTAACACGCACTACTGGGTTAGTGGCGCAAAATGTGTGGTGTGTGAACCGTTGAGCAAGAATCTCAGTCGGTGACTGATAATTGCCAGGAACCTCAATTTGCAGTTGTTTGTCGTGATTGTATTCAATTACAGAAAAAAGTTAATAAAATACTGGGAAGTGTTTTAATAAAAATTTCAACTGAACGACATACGAAAATAATATGTTGCCTAGCTAAAAGATTATTTCAAAGGCTTAAAAAAAGATGCACAAAAATCATAAAATTTATAAGACCACAGTTCATAAAAGTAAACATTATCTCAGAGGCAGTTAACGCTCTGTCGCTGGTCTATACTAAAATTATAACTCGGAATTCATGTAATAAGATAAGAGTTTTGAAGTTAATTTTTGAAAATGCTTTTTAAACGGTAATACCCTAAGGAATATTAACAGCAACTACGAAAAATATTTATAAAGTGCGTTAATGTGTGCTGAGTTTAGTGAAATAATTTGACGAGCAACGTCGAATAGTATCTCAGCTATCGATTTATTTGTGATAAAAGACCAGCAGTTGCCGACGTTATCTCGCACTGAGAAGTTAAGAAATGTCGTAACGTATTGGAAACTTCACTTGTGCAATATGTTAGTGTCCTAATTTGTATAATACTGCGTGAAAATAATTCCACTACGATTTTTGGATATGACTATTGCCATATTCATTTTAACAGAATTAGAGTTCGTGAGTAAGACTCATTTAACAAGTGCCAGGGCGACAACGTTTACTTAATTCATACTTATTGTCAGAGAATGTACTAGTTCTCACGGGTAGCACATATTTACCACTTCCAAAGTGCATTAATTTTGCTTACAGGAACAGTTAGTGACATTTATACAAGTCTGACGTTTTATGCATTGACAGGTGGCTCGTGCCTGTGTTCGTCTGTATTGCTACAGCAGATGGGTTAGTTGCGCGCATCCACGAGGACGTAAACGTAATAAATAATCCTGGGGTAAAATTTGCGCTCGTCCTGGGAACGAGGAGTTGCTAATAATAAAGGCAGGGCTGGCGTCTTATTTTCAGGTTAGCGCTGCATCTCGTCAAGTCACATCACAAGTTCTCTCGAGAAAATATCGCGGAATGTACACAACGTGATGCGTCAACACACCCGAGAGTCGTACACTCGACACAGCAGCTGTTAAAACCAGAAGAGACAGACGTGAACGATAGTGGCTGGTGTTCGCAGAGCTTCAATCTTCAGATGAATACCACTTTTAGTGTGTTGCTCATGGTACATCACTCTGTTTTCTACGTTTGTACTCTGAACATCCTATCATCTTAACATCACTCACTAACATTTGACTTTTTACCCTACAACTATCTGGTGCTATCTGCGCTTCTTTCATTCCACTTCACTAACACTAACCAAGCCAAAGTTGACCGCATTCACCTCTCTTTTCATATTTTCTAATTTCTCTACATTATTCAGATTTCAACCATTCTGTAATCTGATACGTACATCTTATGCTATTCGTGTCTTTCCTCATAAGAGCTTCCGGCAATCACCAAGAGTAGATCAGAATGGAAGTCATGTCTAACTCCAGATATCTTTGAAAAGGCAGTGGTCAGCAGGAAATTATTTGAGGCGACTCAACGTTAAGTGGAAAAACTTCGTGTGTCATTGACGCAATGGTTTCCATTCAGTTCTGTATATTGATAGCCGTATATCATAGATGCATTTCTCCTTCGCTCTGATCTGCCTCTCGCCGTTACAGACCTAGCAACATCCTGACAGGACCTGACTGAGTTTTATGATCGCCAAATCCTCTAGGCAGTCCTGATCGCAAGGTTTTCGCCTTTTAACTGCGCTCTACTTTGTTTCAATACTCCTCCCTATCGGCGGCCAGTGTGGCCGAGCGGTTCTAGGCGCTTCAGTCTGGAACCGCGCTACTGCTACAGTCGCAGGTGCGAATCCTGCCTCGGGCATGGATGTGTGTGATGTCCTTAGGTTAGTTAGGTTTAAGTAGTTCTAAGTTCTAGGGGACTTATGACCTCAGATCTTAAGTCCCATTGTGCTCAGAGCCATTTGAGCCATTTTGGAACTCCTCCCTTTTTCTCGAAAAGCACTTCGTTCAGTACTTATCCCTAGACACCTAAGCGGTTGGAAAAGTAGTCGCTGTGTGCTTGAAATGCTTATATTTCTCGTCACTGGTGGTCAAACATCGTGGCTAAACGTGAACTCTGTTTCGAACTTTGTGCTTCTGAAGATGTGCTTAACTCTGTACTTAGGGCAGTGTTCTGAGGTGCCATTGTGACCAGCAACCACGGCCTGCGTCACGTCAACAGAAACGCTGATTACGCAGCGGTGCTTACCTTTTGATGACTGGTGTCTGCAAGCTGCGGCTTCGGAAGCCACGCGATTTATTGGTCCCACGCCGTCAGTTTCCCCCAGCACCGTGGCTTCGGCGTCGGCTGCGGCGTTGACGCCGGTGGCAGTGTTGGAGACACGCCAGAACAAGCCACTGACCGCTCCCGCAGGACGGGGTACCAGCATCTATCAAAGCGCCGGCTTCAGTGAAGACTATTGAGTGGGTCGGCACGCACAGCGGGTTATCCGACCAGTGTCCTTCCTGGACCACCGAGCCATGTGCTCCGCGCCGTAGATCTTCTCTCACAGCTCGGAAGTAGCAGTAAGCAAAGAAAGAAAAATGCCTCTTTTTAGAATTTAAATTAGGTGTGACTAGCAGGGAATGGGTACTGATCCAGTTACGGCTGCTGGCTCGCCCAGCTGTGCCCTACATCGAGAAGAACTGGTGCACTTTACCGATAACTATGGCGGAAAACTTGTAATCAGAACTGCCTAGAAGTACTTGGCGACCTCGAATCCTGGCCAAGTACTATGACAAGGTTGTTGCGTCTGTAACGACGAGAAGGAGATGGCAGAGAGGGGGAGATGCAGATAGATACTGTACATCGTCTGCCATCATGTCATGCGTCAAAGTGGATAAAAAAATTGCTCTCAGCACTATGGGACTTAACATCTGTGGTCATCAGTCCCCTAGAACTTAGAACTACTTAAAAATAACTAACCTAAGGACATCACACACATCCATGCTTGAGGCAGCATTCGAACCTGCGACCGCAGCGGTCAAGCGGTTCCAGACTGAAGCGCCTAGAATCGCACGCCCACACCGGTCGGAAAGTGGATAAAAACTGGGAATTAACTGCCTATCACTATTTCCCTATCAGACAGAAAGTCGCAGTCACCTGCAAATCCTCTGTCACCGGACAGTGAAAGCGTCGGACCTCCTCACTTTCTGCAAGTGTTTCGTCGCCTAAATTGCTTGTCTAATTAGGAGAAAAGTGGTTTAGCTTAATGAGTTTATAGCTTTTAAACTATTACTCTCAGCAACTGAAATCCGTGACTGAAATTAGGACATTATTTTTATTCGGTTCTCGTTCTTAGTAGACTTGAAAAAATGCAGTGGGCAACATAGTTACTGCTCCAATCTCTAGGAACAGAGCAACTACCAGACTCTTGTAACCCAGACGGTTTTTTTGTACTGGGAATGGGACAAATTTATGTAATTCCTCGCCTGCCAAAATGCTGCCGATTCAACTTGATATGACCATTGTCAAAAGAAGTCACAGCATACCCACGACATCTTGCAGCTGTTGAACTTCGCGTTTGAGTTCTATTGCAATTTCGATGGCATCGTGCGCTATCTGTAGCGTGTTTGACTGCTAGCCTAAAAGGTAGTATCTTTGGTTTCATCCTAAATGCTTGTTGGATTATGGATACATGTCGACTTTCATGACTCTGAAAATTTCCACTAAAAGTAGTTCCCATCATTCTACTGACAGCTTTGTCACAAGAGGATGAAAGGTCTCTGTTGGATTCCTTTCATGTTAATTTCTTAAATCTGTTGTCATTTACGGCATAAATTCCTCTTCTAAATTTACTGTGGCGTTTCTGACTATCAGGGAGGAGACTGAGTAGTGGAACGTGTTACTTTAACACATAAATAAGAACGATCTGTCACACTACTACACTTTAAAACACAGTTTGTATGTAATTCATGTCACACAGTCTCATACGGAACCTACATCCGCTTTCTTTCATATACTGTATATGATAAGATACTGTCATCCCCTTCCCTTCTGTGTGAGAGGATGAATGAGCAAATGTATTTGTAGTTGCATGCTTGAGGGTGGCAGACAAGCCTGTCTGCTAGAGAACAGTAGGACCAACGTCGGAACAGGTAGCTACGCTTTCTAAAAGCAGAGAGGTTTCTATTCTTAGTATGGTCCTGTCCGTCGCTTGTCATGTTGGTATAGGAAGCTGCCTCTCTGGCCACTTCCGTTTGTATTTGTGAGCCACCCTCAGGCAGGGACCACGGCAGTCTGTCCGCAGCGAGCGTCTGAAGTGGTAAGATCTCCGGCTAAGCGCGTGTCTGCTAAGTCCGTAGGACAATGGATTTCTTAAGTTCAGCCTAACAGCAAATTTAATCACCTTTATTTCAGGCTTAGCTCTAAAACATCTAATGTTATCTTAAATTGCAACGCAGTGTAATTCGAGTCACAGTTCAGAATATCTTCCGGTAGTTGCTTTGTCACTACTTTATGAGTAAAGTGGAACCATGTGTTGATAAGTAACTCTAACTAAGATCATCAATCTTAAATGCAAATTTGCGTGAGATTATAACGTCTCGTCTTGACAATATTTTTCAATGTAGCAACTTTTCTTTATGTTCAACCCACGTGGGGTGTACTCTGTGAAACCAGTACCACGTGCTTATACAATTGTTTGAACCATCAGGTTAATAGTAAGAAGATAGTAACCAGTTTGAGGTTTTTCTTCTGTAAATTGCGTTTCGATGTAATTTATTTTAATTATCAAAATTATTGTGGAGTTACAGTCTTTGTGTAAACCAAGTTGACCACGTGATGGATGTGGCGTAAGCATCAAAGTAGCCCTCAGCTATTCTTTTGGGGAAGATTTCACAGAGAATTAGTATGAATTTAGTATACCAGTGTGTGGTAAATACATGATGGACAGGATGGCGCTACGAACGTAACTTCTTTGGGTGAAAATTGAATCGGTTGATTGTGGTTAATTTCCTCTTGCATATGTTTCAACGTTCTTCGTGTGTTATTTTATGAATGCAGTGTTGTATACAGTCTCCCAATCTTGGCTCCATATTTGATGTGTTCCCTAAGATTACAAACTCACATTTCCACAGTCCTAAATAAGGCACCAGCTTAGTTATGATTCAAGTTTAATATGCTGAAATTTCAATGATCAATGTTAAAATAAATTTCCAAATGTAAACTGATTTATTTCTTTTTATTTAAATTCTCTTATATATATCATCGGTTGTCATATGACTATTAAAAGATTATAATTAATGTTAGTCTGGTTGGGAATTTGGATTTGGTAAGCTAGACTGGATACTTGGTGAAACAGTTGCTCAGTAATGCAAGGTTAACTTCCCCAGACAGCTCACAGCTTTTAACCCACTTTTATTATCTTGTCTATCAGCACCGCTTTCAAAACAAAGTAATGCAACAACATTACACATGGCGACCCTGTTCTGTGATTCCGCTAGACTCTGGAATGTCTGAAACGTTAGATTGCGAGCCTTGTATAATCTTAATTTTTTCCCTGCAGCGCTCAAACAACTTCTGCGTTGTTTCTGAGCAGACTTTCAAAAGATTCACGGCGGTGTTGAGCGGCATTGTGTTGTTGGTCTTGTTTTGTTTTCTATATTTGTGTGTTTGATATGTTTTTGTTTTTTTTCTCGCTTGTAAATTGCACTGACTTCTATCAAAGATATAAATTTGATGTGCGTGTGAAAAAGTGCGTACTAGGTTGGGTTCTTTTCGTGTGACTGTCGTAATTTTTGGTGGATACATTTATTTTGATTAGTGTGTCGCATACCGGGTATAAATTGAACTAATTCAGACACGTAACCTAGCTAAAAGTAGGTGGTCCAACAACTTAAGCAACATGGACCAAGGGGATAACTTGATTTCGAATATTAACGCATCGGACGGTTCCAAAAATGCATTGAGGAATACTTCAGAGGAAATGCAAAACAGGACGAACGGTCTCACATCAGAGCGAGAAATTAATTTGCCTCCAAGTAACCGAATTGATTTGGCAGAACTCATGAAAGCCTTATTGCAACAAAATAAAGAAAACGCAGAGAAATCTGAAAAATCGATCCGAGAGCTAGGTGAACAAATGACGCAGAAATCTGAAAAATCGATCCGCGAGCTAGACGAACAAACGACGCAGAAATCTAAAAAATCGATCCGCGAGCTAGGCGAACAAATAGACGAAAAACTAATCCAGCAGACATATAAAGTCGACAAATCGATGCAGAGAGTGTCCGATGATATCTCACAAAGAATAAACAATCTGGCAAGTGAAATAAAAAGTGATATTATGAAAGAATTAGGCCGTTCATTTGAACAAATCGATGATCGTCTGGAAGCCTTAGAACAGGGCAAGCGGAGTCGCGATGCGGAATCGGAAAAGAGCGAAGAACAGCTACTTAGGAATTTCCAAGCGCTGAGAGAAGAATGCCAAACAGAACACCAGCAGGTAGTTTCCAGGGTCCAGGAGGCGGAAACGCATTGTCCCGCGTCCATTAGCAACACTGTAGCAGACAACAGTCAAGCGATTCATGCACTCGAACAGCAAGTGGAACAACTGAAGCAGACTGGGGCGGAGGACAACAGACAAATACATGATAAGATTGCGGCATTAGCGGACATCGTAGGCACGATGAAGGTGACGGAGAGCGATAACAATACTACACCGGTAGCGGTCGTAGAGACCGAAGAAGTGCGTTCGCTTCTTAGATTTCGGAAGGGACAGTTTGAAGTGAACAGGCGGCACAAAGCTGTAACAGGCGAATTACAAGAACGTGTGGCGCATCTGGAAAGCCACATGGGGTGTGATTCCGAACTCGCCAATAGCACCAAAAATAGCAGTACGAACAGTGCAGAGAGGGACTCCGGCCACGAGGGAGATTTTGATGACAGGGAAGAATGTATGTTGAGGGGCAGACATGAGAAAAATAGAAATATACAAGGGCCTCGCTGGGAGGAAATGAGGGGATTTCACTTCAAAAATTTCCTTACAGTGAGAAAGTTTGAGATATTCCGAAATTCGCAAAAAGGAATACATCCACGAGCATGGATCGAGCAATTTGAATTCTGCCTTCCCCCCGACAGGGCAAGTTCACATAAGATAGAATATATGTGTGGCTATTTGGAAGGTGAACCAGCGATTCGCATGAGGTCGGCAGCGCGTCACTGTAACTCCACTCGGGAGTTTCGACAAGTCTTTCTGTCCGCCTATTGGTCGGAAGCAGCACAAGATAGGGTCAAGCATGGCATAATTATGCTGCCACATTTGAATCAGTCTGATTTCGGCAGCCCAGCACGCCTATTCGACCACATGCTGCAGGCAAATCAATTTCTATACGACCCATAGGGGCCTGCGGAACTAATTAGGATATGCATGCACTTGCGCCACGTCATTCTTGCGGGACGATGCAAAGAGGATGTGGAAACGTTTAAGACACTTCTCCAAGAGTTGGAATATAATACAGCAGAATGCCCGCCTAATCAGGCACAAAGTTATTACGGGGCACAGCAGTGCGATCGCAGGCGTGGCCGTAGTACTAATCAACGGCGTGACTGGTCGTCGCGACGCGAACGGAACAATAATCGGGACCGGCCGTATAGAAACTGGGGTAACAGTCGCGAACACAGGTGGAACAATGGAAATGATCGAGGACGTGGACAAGATCGTGAACACAATAGGTACAGCAACCAGAATCGATACTACGATGAACATGGTGGGAATAGGATTGTAGGCGGAGCACCACATGATGTTGAAACTCGGCCAGCTAACCCAGGACATAACCCAGCAAATGGAAATGAACAAATCCGGCAATCACAAATGATCAGCGCAGAAGGCGCCCAATCGGAACAAATGAGTGACATGGCAAATGAGTACATAGGGTGTGTAGAGAGAAGAATGAGTTGATTGGTTTACATTTGTGACATATGCATTTTGAATAATATGTTGGTAAAAATAATGATAAAGATGTTTCTATGTGATTGATTAAAGTGATGTTTTTAGTTTTTTTTTTCTTTCCTTGTGCAATTAGGATTTAGGTTGGTTCAAATGTGAAGATAAAAGGTTTCTTTGTGAACGAGTGAAATGCTGTTTATGGGTTTTTTGTGTAAATTGAAAAGAGTCGCTCCTGAGAGAAGCAGTATCTGTGTTGAATTAATGCAAAACTCAGGGGAATATCCGATCTTTGGGTATTATGGGTCCGCAAAACCCAGGTCCTCTAGTATGATAAAAAAAAAATATTATTTTTCTTACGTTAAATATATTTCAATTCTATCGATTTAAATCTGTATTTCATACTAGAATGTCGTGTTTCCAGTCTGGCACAGCTTTGCCACAGGAGACACGAAAGCGGTCGAAGACGTCCGTCTTCTGGTCGGCTCCTGATCGTTGTCAGAAGGAGGCTAGGTTTTGATTACGCAAAGACTTCTATTATTGGGAAAAGAACAACCCGGATTTCTTTACGTAATTAGTATGAATTTTATAATTACCTAAGGGACCTTTCACAATGAACAGTAAAAAAAATGCATTTGCAAATGAAATCATTAGTAAATGGGGCAGTTATGAATTGTATAGAAGACAAGGAGCGGCCTTCTGTCTACAACCAGGATGCCGCAGTATTCTCTGCTGTAGTAAAGGCTGTTCGACATTTATAAAAATAATATGGCATGGAGGATAAAAAAGTATAAAGGAAAAGAACAGAAGTCTGGTAAACACTAAATGTATTCAAACAATTCTCACTAGCAAAATTAGAGCTTATTTATAAACAATACAACTTACATAATTACTTTTCTAACAGTATGGTGCGATCAGATTTCAGCCTGTCCTGTGCTGTCTCCTTGGTTCACGTTTTTTTTTTTTCACAAATTATAGTCACTACTTTACTCCTCTCGTTGAAGACAATTCTTGCACTGTTCAACACATCCGATAACAATAACTTGCTGATTTACAGTTTCGAACATGAATTACCTTAATTTTATTAATTAATAATGTTGTCAGCACGCTAGCACGACCGCTCACTTTTTTTAACTTAAAGTCGACCTCCTTTACGTTTTCACATAACATGCAGAAGCACACTAAAATCTGAAGATCTACAAAAGTTTTCTACCGTCATCTTTTATTTAGATCGAAGTGGAACGTCAGTTCAGCTTCTGTTAAAATGTCTCTGACTGCGCAATCGAAGTATTAGCGTCCGCGCTAGATGCGCATCTTTACAGTTATGTAAATTATACAAAACAAATGTCTTTCAAAGGGTACTCAAAGCTTTCATAGGACGGAAATACCAATAATATTACAGTCCCCAGCTGTTAGTAGCCTTGTTTCCGATTTCCTGCTTTCAGTGCTACTGTCTATCTATTACTATTCTATATGTGTCAGTATAAATGAGGATCTCTTACTATAGTATGCGTGCTGAATGAATATTTAAAGATAGGAGAACTCTGAGAAAGGTATGAGTAAGTTTAGAATCTTGAAAACAGGATGCAATAATACGATTGTTTAACCATTGGCTTCCCAATAAGCGATGATATGTTTATATTGATGATATATATCTTTTTTGTTCTTTATAGCTGAGTATGTAAAGTGCTGTCTGTGGATTTCGTCAGTATATTGATTCCCTTCAAGGTGAAAGAAGAGATGTGGTTTGTGTAATTTACGTGGCCCTGAAATAGTATTATGGCAGTCAAATGACGAGCAGTTTTCCAGCAAATGGAGAATGGAACGGAAATATGAATCCTTTTTGTAGTCTTGACTGATATTGAGCCAGAGCCTGAATAATTATTCTGCTTTAATACTTGTCCTAGAAAAGTGACGTTTATGTGTTTTGCTGTTGCTGTGAGCATTACAGCTTACTGTTTTCGCTGGTGCGGGATGCACTGCAGCCTATATGATTTGTACTGAGGAAATTTCCCTCTTGACGATAGAGGAAGATTAAATAATTTTGATTATGTGACCGAAGGAAAGCTTGGTTTAACGTAATAAGGATGAAGCAAAACATTTGTCATTTAAACTACAGGAGGATTCGGATCTTTTGTGTCTGTTGTAAGTTCAATATGTTAAGATGAAACTGTATTACAGAATAGACGTGACCACAATTTTGCCATTCATGAGAAATGAATCCAGAATGACCACCACAGGCGAAATAACTGATTTGGAAGCGAAAGGTAACTTAAAGAAGGAACGAAATGGGTAAGAAAATGCAGTTTAACCTCTATGATGAAAATATTTTTACCCTTCTCAGAGTCATCTGTGTGATTAATTCTTGTGACAACGTAATTTTAGGTGAAATAGTCTTACTGTTTTATGTGTGAATATATGAGTGTGATAAATGTATAATTGCGAGTCTCTTATCAGATGTGTCAACTGGTATAAATGTTTTTGCGTGAAAATAACCATTGTTCTTTTTACTGTGTGTGTTTAAGGAAAGTTTCTCCATATTTATCATGTGACAAGACATATGCCGCGAAAGTCAGGAAGAGGACGAATTAGAACAATGTTGTAGTGGTATAAACACTGTGTTGGAGTAGCATTGAAGTAGATTGTTAGATTAACTAGTAGTGGATTGAAGTAGAATTTTGAGTAATCCATGTTTATGGGTAGTCAGTTTGTAGAATAGTCAACAGGTGTGCATGTGTGTGTGTAAATAACATGTGAACCCTATGCTGTCCTGACCTATACGTCCACAAGGCATAATCCTATTCATTTTAGTGAATTAATAAGTAGCATTTGATTTATTAAAGCGCAAGTGAACCACGTTAGTGTTGTGGAAACGCATTGTCCCGCGTCCATTAGCAACACAGTATTATATTGTCAGTTCATTTAATTTTTATTTTTATACTGTCAATTCATTTCACTTTCATTTTTTTTGTCAAGTCATTTAACTTTTATTTTTATATTGTCGATTAATTTAACTTTTTTATTTGGAAGAAAAAGAATAAGTCTTACATTTGTTCTTAAAAATTGTGAAAGACAATACTAAGTGGTATTATGTAGGACATTTTGTAATCACATAACTATGATGAACAATTTCTGTGAATGCAGTTGAGAACGTGGAAGCGAACCGGCTAAACTCTTACAAGACAGCGGGAGCAGCGCGGAGGAGGGCTAGTTGTAAACTGTCGGGTTTCCCAGCAGGACACACTGTCAACCCGGCCACTTCGGGAGCGCGGTCGACCACAAAAGAAGGGTACACGGCAAACACTTTCCCTTTCACCTGGAGCTAATGGCCGGCCGCAGCAGTGCGACCCTCCGTGGAGTCGATGACCTGAGATGGCCGAGTGGTCCACCGCGTAGAAATCCATCTGCTGGCAACGCACCACACGCACGCGACCGTGACGAGACGGCCGCGGTGGAATGACAAAAGACAGGGGACAAAGGGGCGTGGAGCCTTTTGCAGGTACTGTCCAGAGAAACTTGCAGATGTCAACGACGCCTATCGATATTTCCTGACGGATCCCTACTGTCAAGCGACAGTAAATCATGGTTCGATGTTCTCTGGTCGCTAAGGGAGGCACAAAGAAGAGCCATTAAGTGTCGTCCTTGCCCAAGAATATCAAACCGGCGAGCCAATTGAGGATAACTCAAAAATGTAACAACACAAGGGGCGTGGAGCCTTTTGACAGGTACTGTCCAGAGAAACTGGCTGTCTTCAACGACGCCTATCGACATTTCCTGGCGGATGCCCACTGTCAAGCGACAGTAAATCATAGTTCGATGTTCACTGGTAGCTAAGGGTGGCAAAAAGAAGTGCCATTAAGTGTCATCCTTGCCCAGGAATATCAACCTGACGTGTCAAACGAGGATCCCACACGAATTTGACAACACAAACATGGAACCAAATCGAGATGTACGCGACACGGGCCACCAAGAGAAACTTCATGAGCGGGCAGAGACAGCAGGATTGCACGCAACAGATGGACAAAAATCCCTACTGACAGCTGTGGCGACGAACCCCCACCCCCTTCCCCTTATATTGTGCCTCGGAACAGTGGAACTACTGAGTGTGTCAGTGAACAGTGATTATACAGTTCTTAGTCCAATGCATATACGTGTGTTTCTGTCAGAGAAACTTTGACTCTTGTATTTTCCAGGTGTTTTATTTATTGGTGTTTTTTTTTAGATGTTGGCTATTGTACTTTCAGAGCTGTTTTATTGATCAATGTTTGTTCTTGTGTGATGTATTAGATTTGTGATATTTTGTTTAGTAAATTCATTCAAGTGGCATTACTTCGTTTATCAGTCAGATAGCTATTCATTCTCATTGGACTGTGATCGGTTAGCCTTTGCATGGGGCATATTTATTGTGAGGAACCTCTTAAGGGCAACAATCACATAATTAGTTGTAGTTTCAGTACAATGACACAGTGGTCATTGTTTGCTAACTAACTGAAATATAGTAGAGTGATTAAATTAGTGCCACAAAGTTATTTTAATTCTACAAATTATTTGTATTATAAGATATAGAATTTTTCTGTGATAATCACTTTGTAAAACAATTTTTTTTTCTTCTATTACTTTTTTTTGCTTTTGCAGATTGTGCATTGTAATGTTCTGCTTTATAATACTGATGTTATTTTCATGTTCTTCTTAATTGCTGTGCCACCTTTGCTATTTTCATAAATTTTACTTGTTAAAAAACCTGTCATAAATTTCCCTGTGATCACTTGGCTCTTGCAATGGGCAAATACTGTTGAAATCCATAAGGGTAACAACCAGAAATTGTTTTCATATTAATGACACAGGAACCATTGTTTTTACATGCTGACCGAATTAGGTCTACACTATCTTTTAAATAGGTGTCACAGATTGTTTTTTTCTCTTTGAGATTGGTAGATTCTAAAGATGCGTTGAAATTATTGTGTTTTAGCAAATAGCTGGTGACCTTTTGCCTTTTCTTTACACTTTTGCTTTACGTATGGTGTGAGAAGCCTGCTTGGGAATGTCCTAGCATGGCCAGAAAATTCCCTGCACAGTCTTTTCCCGGAGCGTTAGGGTTATGAAAGATCTCTGTTGGATTCCTTTCATGTTAATTTCTTAAATCTGTTGTCATTTACGGCATAAATTCCTCTTCTAAATTTACTGTGGCGTTTCTGACTATCAGCGAGGAGACTGAGTAGTGGAACGTGTTACTTTAACACATAAATAAGAACGATCTGTCACACTACTACACTTTAAAACACAGTATATATGTAATTCATGTCACACAGTCTCATACGGAACCTACATCCACTTTCTTTTATATACTGTATATGATAAGATACTGTCAGCCCCTTCCCTTCTGTGTGAGAGGATGAATGAGCAAATGTATTTCTAGTTGCTCGATTGAGGGTAGCAGACAAGCCTGTCTTCTAGAGAACAGTAGGACCAACGTCGGAACAGGTAGCTACGCTTTCTAAAAGCAGAGAGGTTTCTATTCTTAGTATGGTCCTGTCCGTCGCTTGTCATGTTGGTATAGGAAGCTGCCTCTCTGGCCACTTCCGTTTGTATTTGTGAGCCACCCTCAGGCAAGGACCACGGCAGTCTGTCCGCAGCGAACGTCTGAAGTGGTAAGATCTCCGGCTAAGCGCGTGTCTGCTAAGTCCGTAGGACAATGGATTTCTTAAGTTCAGCCTAACTGAAAATTTAATCACCTTTATTTCAGGGTTAGCTCTAAAACATCTGTTATCTTAAATTGCAACGCAGTGTAATTCGAGTCACAGTTCAGAATATCTTCCGGTAGTTGCTTTGTCACTACTTTATGAGTAAAATGGAACCACATGTTGATCAGTAACTCTAACTAAGATCATCAATCTTAAATACGAATGTGCGTGAGATTACAACGTCTCGTCTTGACAATATTTTTCAATATAGCAACTTTTCTTTTTGTTCAATCCACGTGGGGTGTACTCTGTGAAACCACTACCACGTGCTTATACAATTCTTTGACCCATCAGGTTAATAGTAAGACGATAGTAACCAGTTCGAGGTTTTTCTTTTGTAAATTGCATTTCGATGTAATTTATTTTAATTATCAAAATTATTGTGGAGTTACACTCTTTGTGTAAACCAAGTTGACCACGTGATGGATGTGGAGTAAGCATCAAAGTATCCCTCAGCTATTCTTTTCAGGAAGATTTCACAGAGAGTTAGTATGAATTTAGTATACCAGTGTGTGGTAAATTCATGATGGACAGGATGGCGCTACGAACGTAACTTCTTTGGGTGAAAATTGAATCGGTTGGTTGTTGTTAATTTCCTCTTGCATATGTTTCAACGTTCTTCGTGTGTTATTTTATGAATGTAGTGTTGTATGCAGTCTCCCAATCTTGGCTCTATATTTGATGTGTTCCGTAAGATTACAAACTCACATTTTCACAGACCTAAATAAGGCACCAGCTTAGTTATGA
The DNA here is from genome assembly GCF_023864275.1 of Schistocerca cancellata. Taxonomy (NCBI): domain Eukaryota; kingdom Metazoa; phylum Arthropoda; class Insecta; order Orthoptera; family Acrididae; genus Schistocerca; species Schistocerca cancellata. The sequence continues at coordinate 12,103,893 of NC_064631.1, read as the reverse complement.
TTCAAGTTTAATATGCTGAAATTTGAATGATCAATGTTAAAATAAATTTCCAACTGTAAACTGATTTCTGATTTATTTCTTTTTATTTAAATTCTCTTATATATATATATATATATATATATATATATATATATATATATATATCATCGGTTGTCGTATGACTATTAAAAGATTATAATTAATGTTAGTCTGGTTGGGAATTTGGTAAGCTAGACTGGATACTTGGTGAAACAGTTGCTCAGTAATGCAAGGTTAACTTCCCCAGACAGCTCACAGCTTTTAACCCGCTTTTATTATCTTGTCTATCAGCACCGCTTTCAAAACAAATTAATGCAACAACATTACAAGGACAGAAAAACATATGGACGTACCGGGAACCCTTTATTAAATTTCAACTGTTACTAATTACATTCTCCCTAACAAGGGGTGGGGGCTGCGTACATGTTACCACGTTAAGCCTTCGATTAAAATGATGAAAAGATAAAGTACACCGGAGTAAATATAACGATAACTTTAATTTCATGAGTTAGTGATGTGTGTGGTGCCAAACTTAAAGGATGTGCTGTAAGCTCGTTACAACAGTATATATGTGGGGTGTTCCGAATAAAACGGGATTACAAAACGATTGGTACGACGAAAGTGTGTGTAATCGGTGCGGGAGAGGCTGCAGAGTTGCTGGTTGAAGGCAGATTTTGTTCCAGTTATGAATATTGCGGTGGATGCTTTATTTGGGAAAGCATGAATTGTTTTCGGTTATAATTGATAGGATGCACATACTTCAAGAGTAACTACGTGGGGATGGTAGGGGACGCTACTGAACGTATCCTGTAAGAGGACACGGAGTGTCGTGGAGATGTAAGGAAAACGTGGGCTGTTGTGGTAGCGTCGCAGTGTTCTCGCTGTTGGATGATACAGTGGGTGTTGGAACTCGATTATGCGGAAGGCACAGGACTAGCGAGGCTACGGAAGGAGTTTGAGGAGATGTGGAAACCTTATAAGCTGATGGAAAATATGTGTGCGGGAGGGTAAACGGATATAGAAGAGAAGGTGTAGTGCTCGGTAGCCTAAGAGGCCTGCCCTCACCTTGTTTTCACTCTCTACTGCAATAATAGTAAAAATCAAAACTCTAAAATATTTTACATTATTTTTTGCACCCTAGGATGCAAACCACTCTCGCAAGAAGCAGAATACATAAAAAACAGCTTTGAGTTTACGTAGTAACAGTAATAATGAGATCCACCGTAAGATACCGCACGCATGTTCAAGATCTCAGATCTGTATTGTATAACGTTGCGACCATTTTCCTGCGTACTGCCGCCAGTGCAAACGTTAATACGTTGACACGCGGATGCAAAACACATAAAAATTCTCAGGGCAGACTTTTACGAAACTTGCATCATTGGTTCAAATGATCACATTTCTGTACTTCCTCTTTATTGGATTTTGTTAATGACCGCTTCACCCAAATGCTTGACTGTGATTCATACTACTGAATTAGTTGTCTCTGTGCTCAAATACCTTCCGTTTTTGAATAGAAGCTGCAGTATTTCACGTCATTAATCTTCATTTCAACAACTGACAGACAACACAAGTTTACAGAATAAGATTTTAACTCTACAGCGGAGTGTGCGCTGATAAAAAACTTACTGGCAGCGTGATAATCTCATACTGTAAACATCCCCCAGCCTGTGGCTAAGCCATATCTCCGCAATATCCATTATTGCAGATGTGATAGTTCTGCAAGGTATGCAGAAGAGCTTCTGTAAAGTTTGGTTTGTAGGCGACTAGGTACTGGCAGAACTGAAGCTGTGAGGGCGGGGTGTTGGACGCGCTTGGGTAACTCAGATGCTAGACCACTTGCCCGCGAAAGTAAAAGGTATTGAGTTCGAGTCTCGGTCAGGCAAACAGTTTTAATCTACCAGAAAGTCACATATCAGCGAGCGCTCCGCTGCAGCGTGATAATCTCACTCTGGAAACATCCCCCAGGCTGTGGCAAAGCCATAGCTCCGCAATGTCCTTTCTTCCAGGAGTGATAGATCTACAAGAATCGCAGAAGAGCTTCTGTGAAGTTTGTATTGTAGGAGACAAGGTATTGGCAGAATTGAAGCTGTGAGGACGGTTCATGAGTCGTGCTTGGGTAGCACTGATGTTAGAGCAATTTCCCGTGGTAGTCAAAGGTTCTGAGTTCGACTCTCGGTCCGGCAAACAGCTTTAATCTGACAGGAATTACCATATCAGCGCACACTCCCTTGCAAAGTGAAAATCTCATTCTGGGAACATCTCTCTGGCTGTGGCTAAGCCACGTCTCCGTAGTATCCTTTCTTCCAGGAGTAGTAGTTCTGCAAGGATCACAGAACATCTACTGTGAAATTTGGATTGTAGGTGACGAGGTACTGGCAGAATAGAAGATGTGTGGAAGGGGCGTCGGTCGTGCTTCGGTAGCCCAAATGGTAGAGCACTTGTCCGTTAAAGGCAGAAGTTCCGAGTTCGAGTCTCGGTCCGGGACTCATTCTTCATCAGGCAGGAAGTTTCATATCAGCTTACACTCCTCTTCAGAGTGAAAAACTCTATCAGGGAACAGTTCTCAGGCTGTGGCTAAGCCATGTCTCCGCATTTTCCTTTCTTCCCGAGTGCTAGTTCTCCAAAGTAGGCAAAAGAGCTTCTGTGAATTTTTTTGGTAGGAGACGAGATACTGGCAGAACTGAGGCTGTGAGAACGGGGCGTGCGTCGTACTTTTAGGTGGCTCAGATGGTGGAGCACTTGTCCGTTAAGGGGAAAGGTCCCGATTTAGAGTCTCGGTCCTGTACACAGCTATAATTAGCCGGGGAGATACGTAACAGCGCACATCCCGCTGCAGAGAGAGAGATTCTCATTGAGTTAAAATGTCCCAGTCTGTGGCTAAGCCATGTTTCCGCATTATCCTTTCTTCCAGCAGTGTAGTTCTTCAAGATTCGCAGAAGGCTTCTGCGTGCGAACATCGGCAGAATTGAAGGTGTGAGGACGGGGCGTGGGTCGTGCCTGGACAGCTCAAATGGTGGAGCACTTGTCTGTGAAAGGCACATCTCCCTAGTCCGACTCACGGTCCGGCAAAGAGGTTTAATCTACCGGGAAGTTTTACACCAGCGCACACTGTGGGAACATCTCCCAGGCTGTGGTTAAGCCATGTTTCCGCTATACCCTTTCTTCCAGGAGTGCTAGTTATGAAAATTTCCCAGAAGAACTTCAGTGAAATTTGGATTGTAGGAGTCGAGGTACTGGCAGAATAGAAGCTGCGATGTCAGTCGTGAGTCGTCGTTGGGTAGCTCAGATGGAAGAGGACTTACCCGTGAAAGGCAAAGTTCCGCGTTCGAGTCCCGTCCCGGCACAAAGTTTTAATTTTCCAGGAAGTTTCACATCAGCGCACACTCAGCTGCCGAGTTAAAGTCTCGTTCAGGGAATATCTCCCAGGCTGTGGATAAGCCATGTCTCCGAATTTTCCTTTCATCCAAGAGTACTAGATCTACAAGGTACGCAGAAGAGCTTCTATGAAATTTGGTTGGTAGGAGACGAGGTACTAGCAGAACTGAAGCTGTGAGAGCAGGTTTCGTGTCCTCCTTGGGTAGCTCTGATGATAGAGCTCTCGTCTGCGAAAAGCAAAGGTCCTGAGTTCGAGTCTCAATCCGGCAAAGAGTTTTAATCTGCAAGGAAGTTACATGTCAGGAAGCGCTCCGTTTCGGAGTGAAAATCTCATTTAGGGAACATGTCCCAGGCTGTGGCTAAGCCATGTTTCCGCAGTATCATTTCTTCTAGCAGTACTATTTCTTCAAGATTCGCAGAAGAGCTTGTGTGAACTTTGGAAGGAAGGAGAGTTGGTACTGCCAGAATTGAAGCTGTGAGCACGGGGCGTGGGTCGTGCTTGGATAGGTCAGATGTTGAAGCACTTGTACGTGAAATACAAAATTCCCGAGGTATTAATCTGCCAGGAAGTTTTATATCAGTGCTCACTCCGCTGCAGAGTGAAAATCACATTCTGGGAACATCTCCTAGGCAGTGGCTAAGCCATGTTTCCGCAATACCGTTTGTTCCAGGAGTGGTGGTTCTGAAAGTGTTGCAGAAGAGCTTCTGTGAAGTGTGGAAAGTATGAGACGAGGAACTGGCAGAATTTAAGCTGTGTGGACTGGTCGTGAGTCGTGCTTGGGTAGCTCAGGTGGTGGAGCGCTTGTCCGTGAATAGCCATGTTCCCGAATTCGAGTCTTGTCCCAGCACGAATTTTTTATCTGCCAGGAAGTTTCACCACAAGTTTGAATGGAATGTTTTCTTCTACGTGTGTACCCTGAAGGTATTCTATAGTACAATTATGAGCATTCGAGCAATAGTTCAATCGCAAAAATGTTTCCCCTTCTTTCACAGTATTTAAAAAATATATGTGAATTTATGTTTTCAGTCTATAGGAAGATAATCCTATAAAATGCACCTATATCAGTGATCAGACTGACTTGGGGTGCCGGCCGCGGTGGCCGAGCGGTTATGGGCGCTTCAGTCCTGAACCGCGCGACTGCTACGGTCGCAGGTTCGAATTCTGCCTCAAGCATGGATGTGTGTGATGTCCTTAGGTTAGTTAGGTTTAATTAGTTCTAATTTCTAGAGGACTGATGACCTCAGATATTAAGTCCCATAGTGCTCAGAGCCGTTTGAATTTTTGACTTGGGGAATACCCATTACCGCTTGTTACCTGCTTCCTGTTTTTCTACTTGGTTTACAAATTCATTTTCAGGAAATGTACGTATTACAGGCTACCTCATTCGAACGTGCCGATAAACGTGTACCTTTTACATTATTACTCCTGACAAATATATTTATCATTTTATAGATTGTCTTGGACTGAGTATATTAAAATGAGGTGTTCATAACTTTTCCTCGGATAATTCCATTGAAATCAACTGTTCATTACGTGTTCTGTGCCACACTGTCACGGAATACTACTTCTATTTCACAGGGAACACACTGTGGCGTTACCCTGTCTTCGATTACATTTTTTGCGAATTCCTCCCACAGCGAGCACTCCTAAGCGCATCAATAAAAGGGCATGCTGGTCCTATTTATAAGAAGAGAAAAATATCACAGGCACAAATTACAGATCATTATTCTCACCTCAGACCGCAGCTTCGTCGTTGAGAGTGTTGTACACGCTATGATAATGTGTTTTCTAGAGGCAGGAACCCACATTCTACAATGAACACTGATTTAGAAAGCATCGCTTATGGGAAACACAGCTCCCTCTTTTGGAATACAATACTCTGAGGAACGTGGACTCGGGTCAACAGGTAAATTCGTACTCTAAGGTTTCTGGATCTCAGGCTCTGAGGTATGTAACAAGCTGGAAACCATTTGGAGTACCGGAAACAATACTTGATCTGCTACAGAGATAGTTATTAAAAGTGACTTCTGCAGTACCCATGGAAGTATAATGGGCTAGGTCCTGGTTTCCATGGACGTAAACAATCTCTCAGATAGTTTGGGCAGCAATTTTCAAATTTTTGCAGTTACTACTGATATTCGTAAGAAAGTGTCGTCGTTGGGGAAATGTGAGGATGGGTAGCAAAAATATTTCTGTACTATTTGTGTTGCGGCCAGACGAAACTAATTTCGTCTAAACGTAACAGTGGCTTCTTTACACTGTTCTCCGAGAAGCCTCATCAAACTAGGACACACGAAATATTGATACGTCACAACTAGGGTTGGGATAGCTTTAAGGAAAACTCATGGAAGGTATATCCACATATTTCGTCATTCGCTGTTTCATGTTATACTCTTTATCACATAACAACAATTAAAAAACATTAGAAGAATAAGAATTCTTACAATGGAAACCGAACAGGCTCAGTTATTTAAAAACAAATTTTAACAATTATACCATTAACAGCAGTTCCAAATAAAAAAAAAATCTCACGAACTGGGCGTGGGTGCAAACATGTTCAACAAATCATTTTACCAACCAAATGAACTACAATGACGGCCATATTAAATGTGCTAACAGTTTCCAAGCATAGGTAGCCGTTACAGAATTAGATAACATTCATCGAACTACAAGAAGGCTCACAAATCACGAAACTGATTGTACCTGTACCTATATACTCCAAACAAACACTGATAATGATCTTTAACAAATATGTAATTGCCCAAAAGTGAAGATAAGTTGTGAGTACATGCAACTGAAATGTACTTAGAACCTCTAATAAATATACAATTGCCCAAAATTCAAAGTAAGCTGAGGGCTACAGCAGACTGCTACCACAGGCAACAAGGAGTGAGGAACCAAATTTCATAATAAGTGGAATTAGCTAATAACTTTGGACCAAGGTAAGGTTCGACAGTTTATATTGATAAGTAATAGGTCTTAAATTTAACTCAACGAGAAGTAGTAATAATAGTGCAAGGTTTAAAGGAGTATTTAAAGAGGCGTAATGAGGAAGGATCCTCGGGTTTGGCAAACTCGTCTTAAACCTCCTGAGCTCATCAGATTCGCCAAATAGAGCAAACGACTAGTTCGCGCCTGACCGACAACACTCCGCCGTGGCAAGCATTGAGAGACCAACTTCACGTAGGGGCGGCAGACGCACTGTCAGGACGGAGGTGCCACCGGTGCTCTGGCCCAGCAAACAGGAATACGTTGTTTGCCACCAAAGCTACCCTGGCAAGACATATGGAAAGAGATCAGTAATCTGCGCCAATAAGGCTACACACAAGAATGCCTAAGGAGCAGAAAATGTGAAATAATGCACAAGCAGCTTCCAATACGTGTTACAAGATTAACACTCATTAAAATTACTATTGTACAGAAGCCAGAAAATCAGCTCCGGCTGACGTAAAAACTCAAGCAGACACATATGCCATGATTACTTTGCCTCCCACACAGATAGTATTAGAATTTAATTCCCTTCATGGAACTTATAACAGGGAATATATGACCTGGAACACAAGTTGCGAATAGTAACACTGACAGATGATCATGCGCTCAATCACTCGTAGGCGCGTTAATATAACATTTGCAATTCCATATAACACAGTCTGAGCGTGTGGGGTTGATCTGTTATTCTGCGCAACGGATTAATCTGAGATGTACCCTTTACCCTGTGGCTCCTACAAGATGCAATTACCACCCCCACATTACTACAGATGTCAGACAGACGCTCCTAACGTTCTAAAGAGAAATTCCTGAAAAACTTTCAGCAATAAATATCTTCTGGAGTCGTCCACTGTAAGAAAATGACACAAAAATTCAAAAAAATTCTTACGTAACTAGTGGGATACGTGGGTGTTGGAGTAGTGCTAGTTAGTGTAAGAAAAACATGAAAACTAACGAAAGTTATTATTTTTTTTGCAAAAATTCTCAGAAATCAGAATGGCACTTTTAGTTATGAATTGAACAAGTTATATCCTGGTTCTTTTCGGGATGAGAAGTTACCTCTCAAGGATAGGATTCGCTAATGAAATTTCTATACAAAGTTTAAGATGGTTGTTGACTTTCCAGAATGGCTGAGAGGCGCGCCTACTCAACTTGAATAATTATCCTTTAATATGTTGCTAGGTACGGTCGAGGCTGTCACATGTGAAATGCAGAGAAGTGTACTGCTGTGGAGGAAATATGGGGCTTGCAAGAGCTGTAGTGCACAATACCGTAAGCTGCGATGATTGCTGTCTGCGCCGCTCGCTGCTGACCAATAAGATAACTCTCGTTCTATCTGGATTGACCTTCGCCAGTGAAACTCTCCCTATGCCTTGATGAAGTCAAGGATTCCTATTCGCCCCTAGTCTAACTATTGGCGTGGTACACTGGTCAGATAACCAGTCCACCGCGATGCCATTCAAAATTCGCTCGCAGGTGTTTAACTATAACTCCGTCCGTTCACACCGCACAATAAGTGTGTCGGCCAACACAGTGAACAACGCTTAATCGCAAGGACTCAATGTAGTGAAGTACTGAGGAGAGATTTGTTCCTCACCCCAAGAGCGACAACGGAACGGCGCCTCTCCACGCCAGACGTGAAGGGGTATATCTTTCGGTCTCTTCCATTATTCCTTCAGCTCAAGGCGTCAGAAATATCGTCTGCCAATTATCATTGCTCTTCTAAAACGGGAGAATGACGTTTCGTTTAAGCCGACCAATCCGGAAACCTGTAGCATTGGCGTTTGGCGTTTGCTCTCTCCCTGTGAAAACCTCTGAAACTGCGTGCTATGTGTAAAGAATGCGTAGGCTGGCCGCTCCCACACAATGTAGCGGAATTTGCTTTTAGGCCGAACATGGGGTTGTTCCCCCCTTTCACTCAGGCCCACGCTCTCTGCTACACGGGCCGTCACCAGCCGACATAGGCTGGGTCGTCCTCTGAAGGGACCGGCGTCCCATTGTGCGGTTTCTTTCCTGAACTAAAAGCTTCTGCGACCGTCGTGTCTTGAATGTATGTGTGTACGCCATCCTCAAGTATTTCAACCACAGTGTGCTTACTTGTTAATTGCATATCGTTTACATTAATTCATACAAGATTGACTTTATCTTATCGAGTTTGGGTTCGAATGAAGCGTCTTGATGTGCGAAATATGATTGTGAGGGCGGAATATGTAAGCAATGAAGGTCAGGAGACCACGACATCTTACAACAGACGTGACCTTACCATATCAAGTACTCGAAAACAAGAGAACAACACTTAACTACACTCAAGTGTGAAGAAGCCGTAACTTGCAGGATTCCAGCCAGCGTGTTATTGTCCCCAGTCCTTCCGGGCTGCCATAAAACTTTAGCTTGCAGAGTAGGCTAGGAACCAGGTTCCATGCAACGTCCGTAGGTCTTCCCGCAGCCCGCCGCTGCCAATCCTTAAGCGATCCAGCAAGGCTTGCCCGCGACCAATGTAACCTTTCGCGTCTTCTCGAGACCAACGCTGTACAGCCGGAGGACTTCCCAAAAGGAACAAGTCTCCAGCCACTTGTCCTCCAGGTCCCGCCAAACCACTAAGACACACACCTCGACCAAAGACCTTAGCTCGTGACATACGATCGAATCGATATCGGCAACCCAATTAGTTAGTGTCGCCAATGTATTTATTTATTTATTTATTTATTTAACCTGATCAGATTAGGGCCATCAGGCCCTCTCTTACATTGGACCAGTGTCTCACACATGCAGGATTTCACACATCAGAGTTACATCATGACAATACTTTAAATAAGAAAATAGATTACTCTAGTCACAATATGAATAAAGAATAATGACTAAGACCTAATAAAGTAAGTACTGGCAGTATTTTTACGACAGGTGCTATACATACAAATTATGATAAAAGTAATAATAGTAACAGCAAAAAAATTAAATAATAATGAAAAATATGAGAAAAATGGGCAATAGTAATGAAGATTTGTGCAGATGTACATTAATATCTTGGTGTGTAAAGTAGATGTTTACTAGTATAGCGAGTTTTGGGGGAGGGAGACTTAAGGAGGGGGAAAGAGGGAAGTAATGAGGTGAAGTGCATTCGTGTACAAAGGAAAGCATTACTGTTGCTTAAGTAGATACGTCATTAACTGTCTTTTGAAGCTGGACATGTTTTTAAGTTCTCTAACTTACCAAGGGAGGTTATTCCAGAGTCGGGTTCCCGCTACTGTAAAGGACTTGGAGAAGGTGACTGAGCGATGCAGTGGAACAGAGAGGATTTTATTATGATGGGAACGTGTGTTTCTGTCATGTTGTTCAGACATAAGCGTTAAGAACGAGGAGAGATATGAGGGACAGTGTACATTTATAAGGCAGTAGATGAGACAGAGTGTATGGAAATCTCTGCGTTTGTCTGCACGCAGCCAGGACAATTTTGCATATGCTGGTGAAATGTGATCAAAAAGTCGAATGTCACAGATATATCGGCCGCAGGCGTTCATGACCAGTTCCAGACGTCGTGAGTTTGCCTGAGAGAGGCCTTGTAGGATAATATCGCTGTAATCAATGATTGGGAATATAAGCGTTTGTACTAATTTCTTTTTCAGATCGAAAGGGAAGAGTTTTTTATATTTTTGTAGGACATGAAGGGATGCTGATGCTTTTTTGCACACTGCAGTTACGTGCTCTGTCCGATTTAGATTTTCATCTATAATTACTACCAAACTCTTTGCTGAGGGAGAGTTAATATTTGTTCCATTTAAGATAAGAGATGGTACGGATTCCTGATGTTTTGGGCTAATGAGCTTAGCGTGACCAACAAGTACCGCTTGGGTTTTAGATGGGTTTAGTTTTAGTCCTATGTCCTGTGCACATTTTGACAGTGCATCGAGATCAGTATTGAAGTTTTCAATAGCTTTCTTCAGATTGTTTGGTTCCGCACTTAGATACAACTGAAGGTCATCAGCATACATATGATATTTGCAATAAGTCAGAACCGATGACACATCATTGACATACAGAGAGAAGAGTATGGGACCTAGTACTGAGCCTTGGGGAACGCCTGACACTACCTGCCGCCATTGTGATTTTATATTCCCGGACAGGACGCGTTGCTGACGACACGTCATGTATGAGCGAAACCATTGCACTGCACTTGGCGAGAAATTTAGACCGCCAAGTTTGGCTAGTAAGATGTCGAAGTCGACAGTATCAAATGCTTTGCTGAAATCTAAGAAGCAAATGATAGTCGCTTCTTGTCTGTCCATGGCAAGTTTCAGGTCATCTGTCACCTTTATCAGTGCGGATGTTGTGCTTCGATGTTTACGGAAACCTGATTGGTATTCGTCTAGTAGGTTGTTAGTAGTTAGGTAGTTGGTGAGTTGGTCATGGACTATATACTCTAAGGCCTTTGATAGTGCAGGAAGAAAGCAGATGGGGCGGTAGTCAGAGGGTGCTGTGGCGATGTCCTTTTTAGGCAGTGGCTTAATTTGTCCCAGTTTCCAGGTCTCAGGGAAAACACTTGTGATTATGAGTCGTTGAAAATGTCTGTTATAGAGGGCAGTAGTTGATCAATAATAAGTTTTACCATCTGCATAGTGATGCCATCATGTCCAGTAGATGCTGATCTAATCCGCATTATGGCTTTCTTGACAGTATTGCAAGTGACGTGCCGTAGATAGAATTTTTCTTTGCTACAGTCATTCACCCCCATGAAGTAATCAACGATTCTCTGTTTTTTTTTGCGGTTCAATTGTGGTTGCAGGTAATGTGAAGAATCGGTTTAGTTCTTCAGCTGGGACCATGGAATTTTCTGCAACTTTTATTTTGCCTAAACCGAGACTACGGAGATTTTTCCACGGGATAGCTGGTCTACATCTATTGTCAGCTAATGTACCAGCATGCCTGAGCTTAGCGTTTCTCACCGATTGACTGACTTTGTTTCGCTTCTGCTTGTATACAATGTGATTTTCAGGTGTAGGCTGTATCTTGTATGCTCGATGAGCAGCGTCTCTGAGATTCATGAGCTGTTTTAGTTCATCAGTCAGCCAAGGTGCAAGTTTCCTTTTTACTTTTCTGGTCTTTATTGGAGCATATCTGTCATATAGTTTAGTACTTTTGGTAGAGATATCTTGGAGTTTGTCGTTTATGTCCATGAGGGGAGTAGAGGTCATCCCCCAAACTATTTCTTGTGCCTCAGTTTCGAGTTCAGGCAAATTTATGCGTTTGAAGTCTCGGTATGTAGACAGTTTTCGTTTTTTTCTAGGACATTCTAGTGAATACGTCATGAAAATGATGGCATGGGCCGACATGCCAGGTGCAGATATTTGAGAGGTGCGGATTATTCTGTTTGGAGATTTCTTTGCGAATATATATATATGAAAGTGTGACTGGTAGTCGTGTGATGAGTAGGAGCCAGCTGAAGTAGCGTCATATTTGTGGAAGAAAGCATCCTCTTAAATTTCCCAGTGGAAGGACTATTGCACAGAAAATTAATGTTAGTGTCACCTGCTATAATTACGTGTTCATATGACGATTCGAGACTAGAGTGAACAGTTTCGAAGCAGGCGAACCCGCCTACTTTAGGAGGTTTGTAAAGGACACATATTAAGCACTTTCTGTTAAGGGATTTGATCATTATGAACATATATTCCTCTTGTTTATCTACATTGTTGTCGGATGTGTGTAGTACAGTAGGTGACAAATCAGAGCGTATGTACGCTCCTACTCCGCCCCCTCGTCAGTTGCATCTGTCGTACCTGAGGAAGATACAGCCATCTAGGTTCACGGAATTTGTAGGAATACTTGGTTTCAGCCAAGTCTCTGACAAAAGTATTACGCGTATATCAGTAGTCTGAAATATATATTTGAACTCGTCGAAGTCAGCTGGCAGAGATTGGACATTTGCATGTGCAATATGCACCTTGGTGCGTTCGGGTGTTGATTTCCCGAGGAGACTGCCGACAGATGTTTGCGGGTCGTGGTTAGCGGTGACAAGAGGGTCTGGCATGAGGAATGCGGAAGGCATGTGAAGGGGAAGGGGTGAGGGAGTGTCCTCCCAGTTCTGAGCAGGGTGAGCGGCCGTGAGGGGGAGGGGGTGGGTCCCCGGGGAGGCAACTTGAACTGCGGGCAAGGTCAGCGAGGTCTGCAACGGGTCTGGAAGTAGCCGTGGGCCGGCAGGGGAAGGAATTTCGCTAAACACAACGGGAGTAATCTGCACGAAACGGTTGAGTGTGATATTAATTGCACTTATGAGGATAACAACTAAAGCATGATGGTGGGTTGCTAATTAAAGATCGAAGTGAGACAACCTTATGTAATAATTAACAAAATTACAGGAGAAAACAATTATAGATTAAAATAGTTATGTGGAGAAACGAAAAGTTGATAATACAAATAATAACAGAATTACATTGGAAAACAATTAGAGATAAAAAATAGTTACTTGGAGAAACGAAAAATTTGATAATACATTAGCTAAGTTATGGTTGACAGAGCAAACAATATAAACATACAGGTTAGTGGCAGCAAGATTATACTGATTTAGCTTCTAAAGCACAGGCTTTCGAGTTCATTAACACTGCAAATTGTTCTCTTTCCGTTTTCGGTCTTAACCATTATCCAGCCGTCATTTGTCCATACATTCTGTAGCCCAAATTTCGAAATCGCTCTCTTCAAAAGGTTTAGTCTTTCAGATGTCAGATCCTCGCGTACTGTCAGACCCGACTTCGCGAGATTCTTCTTTGCTCTGAAGATTTCAGGTCTTTTCCTATAGGACACAAATTTCACTATTATAGGTCTTGGTTTTGTAGAACCTGGCGACCTACGACCCACCCTTCCGTCAATGTCACTCAGAGTCACCTGCACGCCTAGCTTTTCTTGGACAATGTTTATCACTTGTTCATCTGTGTTCTCTCTGCTGCTCTCTGGAATGCCAAACAGTCTGAGATTATTGCGTCTCTGATATTGTTCGAGCTCGTCCGTCTTCTCAACCAGTTTCTGTTCGAGCAGTCGTGCTTTTTCCTCACTTGCTTTTAACGATGCGTCCGGTGCACGGGTCTCGCTCGCATTCGCCTCCAGAGTTTTCTGTATTTTGTCCGTCACTGCTGCAGTGATAGTTTGAACAACGAGCCCGAGCGTCTCCTTAGAGCGGCACTGCAGCGCGGCACTCACCTCAGCCTTCACGAGTGCGCCGATGTCAGCGATGCCGGGCGAAGCGGCCGCAACTACCGGTGTGGACTCCACGCCTGCGCTGTCTCCGGCCTGGCCGTTGGCTGCACTGCGCGTTGTTCGGCGATTTTCCATTTTAAGTGCGATTCCGTGTAATTGGTGCTCAGTATGTGATGTAAAATACGACACTTGGCAGTAGATATACGGCTTTAGTATATGTAGACTAGCCTAACTGCTTAAAACACATCCAGATTTCACGTAAACTTGAGAGCCAAGCTAACGCACGTCACTCACTCGCCGCCATATTAGTCATGGTGGTCATGTAATGCCATGACGTGAAGATTAGAGCCGCCATGGCTCAAATACTACTTCACTTCTTTACATAAATGAACAAAAAGTTTACTTAACTGCGACACACTTCTTTGCCATGAATGTACTGGATAACTCACAACTATCACTGACTAGCAAAGCATCATTTTTTTACGCTAATTAACGAACTTTGCTTGGGGTACAATGTCAACCTTTATTAAAGTACAAGTTCATTAGAACCTTCGTAAGATGGCTATAACTTCGCACCTCATAAGCACTTATCTACATACTTTGCCGTGATTTATAACCGGAATTAGGTATCATTTAATAGGTTGTACGTCGTATATGTGAATATTTAAAGAAGACTGACATTGTCATGTACACCTTGTAAATAGTTGTTATCGCTTATTGCATGAAAGGTGATGGAGTGGCTTTATTATCAAAACGGCCTAATGAATGACTGTCTATACTAGAAGAGGTTGGAACGCCAGAGGCTATGAAATGGCAGGCATAACTCAGGCCCTTGGTGGAAAAGCCCGCACACATGTGTTGGTCCTGCTTAACACGGGAGACAACTCAAGACAGACGGTTGGGGCACTATACAGCGGCGTCCGCCCGGAAGGATAATTGGATAATACTTCGGAAACTCTGAAAATCTTGGATGCACCAGAGAGGAACGAGGAAGCGCTACCTGGGAAATCACGCAGGCTGCGTTATTTCCGAGGATATTTATTCTGAGAAGCGTACCATTGTATGAATTCCTAATGAACTGGAATAGGTATTTCCTCGCAAATTTTCCGCCCTGGACGAAGACTAAAATATGGTTGGTCGGGACGCGGAAGAATGTGTAGAGAGAAACAATATTCCATGGTTTCGAGAATATGATTCGCCTTCTGCAGTTACGAAGGAGGGGAACCGAGCTATTCTGGGAAGCCAGTGGTGGAGAGAAGGGAGTCTTCCATTTTGAGCGCTCGTGTTTGACGATCGCTCAATATCAGCTTTGTTGGTACAGACGGACTTGCTGTCTTTCCTGTCAGGAGATGTTGTGGTTAGAAAAATTAGGCACTGTACTGTTTGCGAACTTATACGATTCTGGACATCACCTACGGGTAGAGAATCGCAGCATTTAGTGATTTAGAGCACTTCTTCTGCGTATACTCACATTGAGACGTTATCTGGATTCCGTCCTTGTGGCTGGGAGTTCATGTTCCTTGTCTGTAGACCACGAAGAGGAGAAGACAGTATAAGATTATTGTAATCAGAGGCCCGTCTTCTGCCGTCCTAGTGTTTGATATGAGAGATTTTTTTTATATATATATTTTGTGGCCGTAGTTGTTCTGTCGTCACAGACGTGTACAAGAACCATCACTCCGATACGCTGGACACAGTACATACGGTGACATTACTAATTGCTTCGTTTACTAGGGCTATAAGGCTAAACAGTGGTGATCACGTAAATTTTATTTCCACTGAGGTTGCACACCACTCTAGATCATCTTTGAAAGTACTTTTAGCGTTTGGTACGTAAATGATGTCAGTTGTCTCGCATTATTTATATTAGATCGCGGAGCCATAAAACAGGGCAGATTTGGGCAATTGATCAATCCTATTGGTAAGAAAATTCATTTGTATCTATTCATGTCCAATGGACATTGATATATAAACAGTTTTAAATTAAAGGGGTTTTAATCTACAGTAAAAGTGTGAGCTGAAACAGCATTTGTAATTATATACACTCCTGGAAATTGAAATAAGAACACCGTGAATTCATTGTCCCAGGAAGGGGAAACGTTATTGACACATTCCTGGGGTCAGATACATCACATGATCACACTGATAGAACCACAGGCACATAGACACAGGAAACAGAGCATGCACAATGTTGGCACTAGTACAGTGTATATCCACATTTCGCAGCAATGCAGGCTGCTATTCTCCCATGGAGACGATCGTAGAGATGCTGGATGTAGTCCTGTGGAACGGCTTGCCATGCCATTTCCACCTGGCGCCTCAGTTGGACCAGCGTTCGTGCTGGACGTGCAGACCGCGTGAGACGACGCTTCATCCAGTCCCAAACATGCTCAATGGGGGACAGATCCGGAGATCTTGCTGGCCAGGGTAGTTGACTTACACCTTCTAGAGCACGTTGGGTGGCACAGGATACATGCGGACGTCCATTGTCCTGTTGGAACAGCAAGTTCCCTTGCCGGTCTAGGAATGGTAGAACGATGGGTTCGATGACGGTTTGGATGTACCGTGCACTATTCAGTGTCCCCTCGACGATCACCAGTGGTGTACGGCCAGTGTAGGAGATCGCTCCCCACACCATGATGCCGGGTGTTGGCCCTGTGTGCCTCGGTCGTATGCAGTCCTGATTGTGGCGCTCACCTGCACGGCGCCAAACACGCATACGACCATCATTGGCACCAAGGCAGAAGCGACTCTCATCGCTGAAGACGACACGTCTCCATTCGTCCCTCCATTCACGCCTGTCGCGACACCACTGGAGGTGGGCTGCACGATGTTGGGGCGTGAGCGGAAGACGGCCTAACGGTGTGCGGGACCGTAGCCCAGCTTCATGGAGACGGTTGCGAATGGTCCTCGCCGATACCCTAGGAGCAACAGTGCCCCTAATTTGCTGGGAAGTGGCGGTGCGGTCCCCTACGGCACTGCGTAGGATCCTACGGTCTTGGCGTGCATCCGTGCGTCGCTACGGTCCGGTCCCAAGTCGACGGGCACGTGCACCTTCCGCCGACCACTGGCGACAACATCGATGTACTGTGGAGACCTCACGCCCCACGTGTTGAGCAATTCGGAGGTACGTCCACCCGGCCTCCCGCATGCCCACTATACGCCCTCGCTCAAAGTCCGTCAACTGCACTTACGGTTCACGTCCACGCTGTCGCGGCATGCTACCAGTGTTAAAGACTGCGATGGAGCTCCGTATGCCACGGCAAACTGGCTGACACTGACGGCGGCGGTGCACAAATGCTGCGCAGCTAGCGCCATTCGACGGCCAACACCGCGG
Source organism: Schistocerca cancellata (assembly GCF_023864275.1). Taxonomy (NCBI): domain Eukaryota; kingdom Metazoa; phylum Arthropoda; class Insecta; order Orthoptera; family Acrididae; genus Schistocerca; species Schistocerca cancellata. The sequence goes on along the minus strand of NC_064631.1, from coordinate 12,086,986 downwards.
TTCCTGGTGTGTCCGCTGTGCCGTGCGTGTGATCATTGCTTGTACAGCCCTCTCGCAGTGTCCGGAGCAAGTATGGTGGGTCTGACACACCGGTGTCAATGTGTTCTTTTTTCCATTTCCAGGAGTGTAGTTACTAGTTCCCTTAATCATCCAATTATGTTTATGTTTTAATTTAAATATTGAAGAGCAAGAATGAGGGGATAATACCACCATTAAGAGATCCTAAGATCTGATTCAGGGGGTAGTCAAGCAGGGCCAAATCTTAATTTTTAAAATATCCGCCGTCAGCGGATAGGAAAATCTCAGAGTGTGAGTTATAGCGTTTTTATTTAAACTAAAGTCTTTCTTCAAAATTTACAAAACATTATTCGTGAGGTAGGACTGATCCTCCAAGCCTACCAATAACTAAATCAGAGATTCTTCCAAACATAAACTGTCTGTAGTAGCCATACAACTTCACCAAACCAAGCCCCGGGCGTCTCGTGAAGAGCGGCATGGAGTCCACGTTGCTGTCACCTGAGTCCGAGGACGAGTAGAGGCGATGCAAGGATGGCTTCAGTACGCTGGCGATGGTGGACGATGACGCTGCGGCTACGATGACACCAGTGGGCTCGCCCGGCATGAACTGCCTCTCCACGTTTTTTTTCTTTATTGTGATTTCATTCCCCTGCCCCATATGGGCAGGGGAGGGCTGTCAGCGGCACAGTCCGCCGCTCTTCAGCCGAGTGACATAACAACTTAAAATAAGAATAAAATGTTACATACATAAGGCGAGAAAGGGGAACTTTAAACAGAATAATGGAAGAAAGTGGAGGTAAGAAATAAACTAACATGGAGACGTTCATGGTGTACAGTAAAAAGTCACTAGAAAGTTAAAAAACACAGTTGACGAGTCTTCAAAACTCAGAGAAGACGCTGAATGAACATGCACACGCTAAAAGTCGGCAACAGTAGTAAAAACACTTCGGAACAACACACTTAAAACCCACTTGGAGCACACATGACGAAGAATAAAAGTGCCAGGAGGGACCTGCCAAGGGAAAGGGCAGAGAGGATGGAAAAGGAGTTGAGAGCATGGGGCAGCAGGCGAAGCAGCGGGATGAAGAAGGGGAATCAGTGGGTACACGAAGAGGCAGGAGACACGTGGGGCGGGAGAGGAAGAAGGAAAAAAGGGCAGGAGGGAGCGCAGAGACACTGAAAGGAGGCACAAGAGAGGGAGGGGGAGTAGGAGGCGGTAGCCGCTCAGGAGGAGGGAGGGGGAGGAGAGGGAGCTCCGAGGAGGAGGCAGGAAGATGGGGTTAGAGTTTGTAGGAAGGGTAGATGTCAGGGCGAAGCTCTTCATCCGGGAGGGGTAAACGGTGGAAGTTGCGTTGGAGGGTGTGGAGATGGAGAGAGGGTGGGACACAACGGTAAAGGCGCGGCAACTGGTTGGGGGTGGACCTCTCCAGTCACCTGTACCAGCCTAAATACTGCTTGGTCTCTGGGAAGCGTCTGTGTTTCCGGGACGACCCCTACTCAGACCGGGGCCCGCTGTACCGGTCTGCTTCGCGGGAAGCGAGAGTTGCAGGCGCTTAGTCTGGACACAGTAATTTTCGTATTTAGTATTTTCCGTTGCGCACATTCATTTTGGGTTCAAATGGCTCTGAGCACTATGGGACTTAACTGCTGAGGTCATCAGTCCCCTGGAACTTAGAACTGCTTAAACCTAACTAACCTAAGGACATCGCACACATCCATGCCCGAGGCAGGATTCGAACCTGCGACCGTAGCGGTCGCGCCGTTCCAGACTATAGCGCCTAGAAGCACTCGGCCACTTCGGCCGGCCACATTCATTTTACACCCGCCCTGAGTAGCATCTTGGATATGGCATACCCTACCCGGATTCTACTTAGAGTCTTCTGATAGTAGTCATAAAGTGGTTTGAAACATTGGAAATAAAATTTCCTATTTATTATGTTTAAGTGTAACTGATAGTAATCACCAGTTCGCCTGTATAGTTTGCAGTGGTAAAGTCACGCGCTATGATTAAAAAATAATATGTCTGTATTTTATCATATTTCGTGTTAGAGGTATTGCCCGCTGGCTGCAATTTACTGATATTTATGTTATTTCATTTGTCGTTGTATTTTGTTTGTATTGTAACGACGCTGCTCGTTCACGACATTGCCATTAGTTTAGCTTGTTTGTTGTAGATATTTTATGACACATGACCGTTACATAATAAATGTAGGTATTGTAAATTGGGCGTACTTTTAAGAGAGAACTGTTATCAGGAATCACTCCATGATAACTAGGCCGAAAACGCCCTTACTCGCACAGCAGATCACTAGTAGTGCCAACATAGAAATGGCAGATAGACGGGGCACTCAAGAAAGCCTATGGGATGAGAAAGAGTTAGCATTGAAACTTCCTGGCAGATTAAAACTGTGTGCCGGACCGAGACTCGAACTCGGGACCTTTGCCTTTCGCGGGCAAGTGCTCTACCAAATGAGCTACCCAAGCACGACTCACGCCCCGTCCTCACAGTTGTACTTCTGCCAGTACCTCGTCTCTTACCTTCCAAACTTTACAAAAGCTCTTCTGCACAGAAGATCACCTAAGAGTAGAGGAAGAGAAATTCACAGTAGGAGAGAAGATTTATATAACACTGGTGTGTTGGACATCCTTGCATACCTAGAAGAAATGGGAAGTGAAACTGGAAACAAAATTCAAAAGATCAGCTCTGAATTTGGTATCCAAATGAAAAAGGGGGATGATGAAGTACGCTCTGAAATGGGAAGTAAAATTCAAAATTTTAATGCTGAAATGGGAAGTAAAATTGAAAACGTTAGTGTTGAAATGAGAAGTAAAATTCAAAATGTTAGTGACGAGATTCTGTCGATAAAACATGAAACAAGGGAAGTTAAAAATGAGGTTGTGACGCTCCGAACAACACTAGAACGAGAAACTGCAGAGGTGAGAAGAGCTGCAAACGAGGCGCTATTACTAGCGTGGAGAGCAAAGCGGATTGCTCTTGAAACATCAGAGAAGACAGAAAACATGACATTGGTGCGTGAAGCAAGTAGAAATAAGAAAGCTGCAAAAGACAAAAATAGCGCCAACTAAGGCATTGACCGCTGAGCTCTCACAATTTCAAGAAAACATAGACAGCGAAATTTAGCAATTATCTCAGGATGTCAGATAGCAACCTACGCAAAAATCACATCTCTGAAAAGAAATAGTGAGCGATTTGGAAATAACAGAAACCGAAAGAGCCAGTTCATACTTAGAACGATCATGTCCAAGCCCAGACGCTACTAGAATGTGCTCGAATGTAAGAGTTGTCCGTCAACTACAGACTGAAAGCGTATCTGCAGAGCAACAAAATATTCTTAGAGATATGGCACCCGCTTCTACACAGGGCACGACTGGGTCGCAAATTGCGAATACGGAAAACAAACATGAGATATTTCATATGCATAAGTGTTACCCGATAATGCGCACCATGGGACATTTTTCCAGTCATGAAAACACGACAGGGTGTAGAAGAGAGGACCCCCAAGGTAACCCTAGGTAACAGTAGACAGGAAACGTTAGCGCCAAGTGAGAATGTGGTAGGCCGAGCTTGAAGTAATTCTAATAAAATTTTCGATTTTTAGCACTTTATCTCTGTCCGAAAATTCCAGCAGTAAAAAGACGAGGGCAATGTCTTACACCCAAAAACTTTTATTGGACAATTTGATTTATCATTACCTCCTCACTGGCCTCTGATGTACAAACTGGACTTCGTATGTTCACATACCGAGGGAACATCGGCCGAATGCATGCGGGACATTGCAAAAACGTGCACATCATACGAAGAGTTTCGTGACGCATTTTTGAACACATACTCGTCCAAGGTGACACAAGACAGGATAAAACAGGAATAACGATGAGCGGAGACCTGGAGAGTTCAGGGTTTCGTAGTCTGGTGAAGTATTTCGTAAACTTGACCAAGAAAATTCATTATTTGGATGACCCATGGACACCGGCTGAGATCATAAGATTGTGTTCCATGAAATTGCCAATTTCCTACCAGCAAACGCTCTTCTGCCGATGTGGAAGTGACGTAGAAGGATCCAAGGGTATCATAAGGGAGTTGGAGTTCGCTTTCAATGAGCATCAGGCACGAGAAAAACGTAGGCAGAGAGACTTGCAAAGTGAAAGAAGGGAGAACAATGGAAGCAATAATGGAGGCCATAATTGGCAAAACAATGTAAATCGCCTGCCTTACCAATACATGGACCATAGATATCGTAGTGGGACCAATGTACAGTGGAAGAACTATGGCAGAGAATATAGGCAACAAAATGAACGCAGATGGGAGCCACAAAGTAATGGCGCATCATGGGATGACAATAAAGAAACTCGTGAACGGTCTGACCAAGGATGGGGTGGAATGAGTAACGACAGGAATCGGGAACAATCAGTTGAAATTAGACCACCTAACCCTGGGAGAGTACGCCAAAAATCTTTGGGAGTCCATCATGTGAGCCGTCTCAAGTCATTTGTAGAATAGATAGGAAGAATTACAGTGAGCTTGTACGGCGAAAGTAAAGTAATTGTATATAGTTAACAATTAAGTGGAGTTATTACACTGAAGGATTATGTAGTGAAAGGTCTCTGTTGGATTCCTTTCATGTTTAATTTCTTAAATCTACTGTCATTTACGGCATAAATTCCTCTTCTAAATTTACTGTAGCGTTTCTGACTATCTGGGAGGAGACTGAGTAGTGGAACGTGTTACTTTTACACATAAACAAGAACGATCTATCACACCACTACACTTTAAAACACAGTTTATATGTAATTCATGTCACACAGTCTAATACGGAACCTACATCCGCTTTCTTTTATATACTGCATATGATAAGATACTGTCATCCCCCTTCCCTTCTGTGTGAGAGGATGAATGAGCAAATGTATTTCTAGTTGCATGCTTGAGGGTAGAAGGCAAGGCTGTCTGCTAGAGAACAGTAGGACCAACGTCGGAACAGGTAGCTACGCTTTCTAAAAGCAAAGAGGTTTCTACCCTTAGTATGGTCCTGTCCGTCCGTTGTCATGTTGGTATAGGAAACTGCCCCTCTGGCCACTTCCGTTTGTATTTGTGAGCCACCCCTCAGGAAGGGACCAAGCAGTCGGTCCGTGGCGAGCGTCTGAAGTGGTAAGATCTCCGGCTAAGCGCGTGTCTGCTAAGTCCGCACCGCCACTTCCCAGCAAATTAGGGACACTGTTGCTTCTGGGGTATCGGCGAGGACCATTCGCAACCGTCTCCATGAAGCTGGGCTACGGTCCCGCACACCGTTAGGCCGTCTTCCGCTCACGCCCCAACATCGTGCAGCCCGCCTCCAGTGGTGTCGCGACAGGCGTGAATGGAGGGACGAATGGAGACGTGTCGCCTTCAGCGATGAGAGTCGCTTCTGCCTTGGTGCCAATGATGGTCGTATGAGTGTTTGGCGCCGTGCAGGTGAGCGCCACAATCAGGACTGCATACGACCGAGGCACACAGGGCCAACACCCGGCATCATGGTGTGGGGAGCGATCTCCTACACTGGCCGTACACCACTGGTGATCGTCGAGGGGACACTGAATATTGCACGGTACATCCAAACCGTCATCGAACCCATCGTTCTACCATTCCTAGACCGGCAAGGGAACTTGCTGTTCCAACAGGACAATGGACGTCCGCATGTATCCTGTGCCACCCAACGTGCTCTAGAAGGTGTAAGTCAACTACCCTGGCCAGCAAGATCTCCGGATCTGTCCCCCATTGAGCATGTTTGGGACTGGATGAAGCGTCGTCTCACGCGGTCTGCACGTCCAGCACGAACGCTGGTCCAACTGAGGCGCTAGGTGGAAATGGCATGGCAAGCCGTTCCACAGGACTACATCCAGCATCTCTACGATCGTCTCCATGGGAGAATAGCAGCCTGCATTGCTGCGAAAGGTGGATATACACTGTACTAGTGCCGACATTGTGCATGCTCTGTTGCCTATGTCTATGTGCCTGTGGTTCTGTCAGTGTGATCATGTGATGTATCTGACTCCAGGAATGAGACAATAAAGTTTCCCCTTCCTGGGACAATGAATTCACGGTGTTCATATTTCAATTTCCAGGAGTGTATATCACCGGTTGTCGTATGACTATTAAAATATTATAATTAATGTTAGTCTGGTTGGGAATTTGGTAAGCTAGACTGGATACCTGGTGAAACAGTTGCGCAGTAATGCAAGGTTAACTTCCCCAGGCAGCTCACAGCTTTTAACCCGCTTTTATTGTCCATCAGTACCGCTTTCATCATAACAAATTAAAGTAACAAACTTACATATGGCGACCCTGTTCTGTGATTCCGCTAGACTCTGGAATCTCTGAAACGTTAGATTCCGAGCGTGTTATAATCTTAATTTTTTTCCCTACAGCGCTCAAACAACTTTTGCGTTGTTTCCGAGCAGACTTTCAAAAGATTCACGGCGTTGTTGATCGGCGTTGTGTTGTTTGTCTTGCTTTGTTTTCTATATTTGTGTGTTTTATATGTGTGTGTGTGTTTTTTTTTTCTCGCCTGTAAATTCCACTGTTTCGATCAAAGATAAAAATTGGTTTTGCGTGTGAAAAAGTGCGTACTAGGTTGGGTATCTTTCGTGTGACTGTCGTAATTTTGGGGACACATTTATTTTGATTAGTGTGTCGCGTACTGGGTGTAAATTGCACTAATGCAGACACGTAACCAAGCTAAAAGTAAGCGGTCCGACAACTTAAGCAACATGGACCAAGGGGATAATTTGATTTCGAATGTTAATGTGTCGGACAGTTCCGAAAATACAATGGGAAATACTTCAGACGAAATGCAAAACAGGTCGAACGGGCTCACAGCAGAGCCAGAAATAAATCTGCCTCCTACTAACCAAATTGATTTGGCAGAACTCATGAAAGACTTATTGCAACAAAATAAAGAAAACACACAGAAATCTGAAAAATCGATCCGCGAGCTAGGCGAACAAATGACGTATAAATCAGAAAAATCGATCCGAGAGCTAGGCGAACAAATGACGCAGAAATCACAAAAATCGTTCCGAGAACAAAAAGAATCATCCGAAAAATCGATCCGCGAGCTAGGCGAACAAATGACGCATTAATCAGAAAAATCGATCTGAGAGCTAGGCGAACAAATAACGCAGAAATCAGAAAAATCGATCCGAGAGCTAGGCGAACAAATAGACAAAAAACTAATCCAGCAGACAAATAAAGTCGACAAGTCGATGCAGACAGTGTCCGATGATATCTCACAAAGAATAAACAATCTGGAAAGTGAAATAAAAAGTGATATTATGAAAGAATTAGGCCGTACATTTGAACAAATCGATGACCGTCTGCAAGCCTTAGAACAGGGCAAGCGGAGTGGCGTTGCCGAATCTAAAGAGAGCGAAGAACAGATACTTAGGAATTTCCAAGCGCTGAGAGAAGAATGCCAAAGGGAACACCAGCAGGTACTCTCGAGGGTCCAAGAGGTGGAAACGCATTGTCCCACGTCCGTTAGCAACACAATAGCGGACAACAGTCTAGCGATTCACGCGCTGGAACAGCAAGTAGAACAATTGAAGCAGACTGGGGCGGAGGACAAGAGACAAATACATGATAAGATTGCGGCATTAGCGGACATTGTAGGCACGATGAAGCTGACGGAAAGCGAGAACAATACTACACCGGTAGCGGCCGCAGAGACCGAAGAAGTTCGTTCGCTTCTTAGATTTCAGAAGGGACAGTTCGAAGTGAACAGGCAGCACAAAGCTGTAACAGGCGAATTACAAGAACGCGTGGCGCATCTGGAAAACCGCATGGCGTGTGATTCCGAACTCGCCAATAGCACTAACAATAGCCGTACGAACAGTGCAGAGAGGGACTCCGGCCACGAGGGAGATTTTGACGACAGGGAAGAATGTATTTTGAGGGGCAGACATGAGACGAATAGAAACATACAAGGGCCTCGCCGGGAGGAAATGCGGGGATTTGATTTCAAACATTTCCTTACGATGAGAAAGTTTGAGATATTCCGAAATTCACAAAAAGGAATACGTCCACGTGCATGGCTCGAGCAATTTGAGTTTTGTCTTCCCCGCGACTGGGCAAGTTCACATAAGATAGAATATATGTGTGGCTATTTGGAAGGCGAACCGGCGATTCGCATGAGGTCGGCAGTGCGTCACTGCAACTCCACTCGGGAGTTTCAACAAGCCTTTCTGTCCGCCTATTGGTCTGAAGCGGCACAAGACAGTGTCAAACATGGCATAATTATGCTGCCAAATTTGAACCAGTCTGGTTTCGGCAGCCCTGCATGCCTATTGGACCACATGCTGCAGGCAAATCAATTTTTATACGACCCATACGGTCCTGCGGAATTAATTAGGATATGCATCATCAAATTGCCGATGCACTTGTCGCACGTCATTCTTGCGGGACGATGCAAAGAGGACGTGGAAACGTTTAAAACACTTCTCCAAGAGTTGGAATATAATACAGCAGAATGCCCGCCTAATCAGGCACAAAGTTATTACGGGGCACAGCAGTGCGATCGCAGTCGTGGCCGAAGTTCGCGACGCGAACGGAACAATAATCGGGACAGGCCGTATAGAAACTGGGGTAACAGTCGCGAACACAGGTGGAACAACGGAAATGATCCAAGACGTGGTCAGAATCGTGAACGGAACAGTTACGGCAACCAGAATCGATACTATGGTGAACACGGTGGGAATAGGACTATAGGCAGAGCACCTCATGATGTTAAAATTCGGCCAGCTAACCCTAGACATAATCCAGCAAATGGAAATAAACAAAACCGGCAATGACAAACGATCAGCGCAGAAGGCGCCCAATCGGAACAAACGAGCGACATAGCAAATGAGTAGAAAGGACAATGAGAAGCAGAGAGGACGGTGAGGAGAATGAATTGATTGGTTTACATTTGTGACATATGCATTTTGAATAATATGTTCGTAAAATTAATGATAAAGATGTTTCTATGTGATTGATTGAAGTGATGTTTTAATTTTTTTTCTTTCCTTGTGCAATTAGGATTTAGTTTGATTCAACCGTGAGGGTAAAAAAAAGATTTCTTTGTGAACGAGTAAAATGCTGTTTATGTTTTTTTTTGTGTCAATTGGAAAGAGTCGCTCCTGAGGGAAGCAAGATCTGTGTTGAATTAATGCAAAACTCAGGGGAATATCCAATCTGTGGGTATTATGGGTCTGCAAACCCAGGTCCCCAGCTGTTAGTAGCCTTGTTTCTGATTTTCTGCTTTCAGTGCTACTACCTATCTATTACTATTCTATATCTGACAGTATAAATGAGGATCTCTTACTGTAGTGTGCGTGCTGTATGAATATTTTAAGATAGGAGAACTCTGAGAAAGGAATGAGTAAGTTCAGAATCTTGAAAACAGGATGCGATAATACGATTGTTTAACCATTGGCTTCCCACTATACGATGATATGTTAATATTGATGATATATGTTCTTTTTTTGTTCTTTATAGCTGAGTATGTAAAGTGCTGTCTGTGGATCTCGTCAGTATATTGATTCCCTTCAAGGTAAAAGAAGAATTGTGGTTTGTGTAATTTACGTGGCCCTGAAATATTATTGTGGTAGTCAAATACGAGCAGTTTTTCAGCAAATGGAGAATGGAACAGAAATATGGATCCTTTCTGTAATCTTGATTGATGTTGAGCCAGAGCCTGAAAAATTATTCTGCGTTAATACTTCTCCTAAAAAGCGACGTTTATGTGTTTTGCTGATGCTGTGAGCATTACAGCTTACTGTTTTCGCTGGCGCGGGATGCACTGCAGCCTATATGATTTGTACTGAGGAAATTTCCCTCTTGAAGGGAGAGGATGATTCAATAATTTTGATTATGGGACCGAAGGAAAGCTTGGTTTAAGGTAATAAGGATGAAGCAAAACATTTGTCATTTAAACTGCAGGAGGATTCGGATCTTTTGTGTCTGTTGTAAGTTCAATATGTTAAGATGAAACTGTTTTACAGAATAGAGGAGACCACAATTTTGCCATTCATGAGAAATGAATCCAGAATAACCACCACAGGCGAAATAACTGATTTGGAAGCGAAAGGTAACTTAAAGAAGGAACGAAATCGCAGCAAAATGGGTAAGAAAATGTAGTATAACCTGTATGATGCAGATATTTTTACCGTTCTCAGAGTCATCTGTGTGATTAATTCTTATGATAACGTAATTTTAGATGAAATTGTCTTACTGTTTTATGTATAAACACATGAAACATGTGAACCCTATGCTCTCCTGACCTATACTTGCGCAAGGCATAACCCCATTCATTTTAGTGAATTAATAAGTGGCATTTGATTTATTAAAACACAAGTGAACCACATTAGTGATGTGGATTTAAATATTATATTGTCAGTTCATTTAATTCTTTTTTTTTTCATTGTCAAGTCATTTAACTTTTATTTTATATTGTCGATTCATCTAATTTTTCTATTTAAAAAAAAAATTAAGTCTCACTTTTGTTCTTAAAAATTGTGAAAGACAATACGAAGTGGTATTATGTATGACATTTTGTAATCACATAAGGATGATGAAAAATTTCTGTGAATGCAGTTGAGAACGTGAAAGTGAACCGGCAAAACTCTTACGAGACAGCGGGAGCAGCTGGACTAGTTGTAAACTGGCGGGTTTCCCAGCAGGACACACTGTCAACCGGGCCACTTCAGGAGTGCAGCCGACATCAAAAGAAGGGTACGCAGCAAACACTTTCCCTTGCACCTGGTGCTAATGGGCGGCTGCCCCGTGCGACCCTTCCTGGAGGCGATGATCTGAGATGGGCGAGCGGTCCACCGCGCGGAAATCCATCTGCTGGCAATGCACCACTCGCGGCATGCGACCGTGACAAGATGACCGCGGTGAAACAACACAAGGGGCGTGGAGCCTTTTGACAGGTACTGTCCAGAGAAACTTGCGGACGTCAACGACGCCTATCGACATTTCCTGACGGATGCCCACTGTCAAGCGACAGTAAAACATAGTTCGATGTTCTCTGGTCGCTAAAGGTGGCACAAAGAGGAGCCATTAAGTGTCATCCCTGCCCAGGAATATCAAACCGGCGAGCCAATTGAGGATAACTCAAGAATGTAACAACACAAGGGGCATGAAGCCTTTTGACAGGTACTGTCCAGAGACAATGGCAGACTTCAACGACGCCTATCAACATTTCCTGACGGATGCCCACTGTCAAGCGACAGTAAAACATAGTTCGATGTTCTCTGGTCGCTAAGGGTGGCACAAAGAAGAGCCATTAAGTGTAATCCTTGCCCAGGAATATCAACCTCGCGTGTCAAATGAGGATACCGCACGAATTTGACAACACAAACATGGAACCATTTCGAGATGTACGTGACACGGGCCACCAAGAGAAACTTCATGAGAGGGCAGAGACGGCGGGATCGCACGCAACAGATGGACAAAAATCCCTACTGACAGCTGCGGCGACGAACCCCACCCCTTATATTGTGCCTCGGAACAGTGGAACTAGTGAGTGTATCAGTGAACAGTGATTATACGGTTCTTAGTTCAATGCATATACGTGTGTTTCTGTCACAGAAACTTTGACTCGTGTGTTTTGCAGGGATTCGATTTATTGGTGTTTATTAGACTGACTCTTGTATTTTGCAGGAGTTTTATTTATTGTTTTTTTTTATACTTTGACTCTTGTATTTTACAGGTGTTTAATTTATTGGTGTTTTTTTTTCGACGTTGACTATTGTACTTTCAGAGCTGTTTTATTGATCAATGTTTGTTCTTGTGTGATGTATTAGATTTGTGATATTTTGTTTCGTAAATTCATTCAAGTGGCATTGCTTCGTTTATCAGTCAGATTGTTATTCATCCTCATTGCGCAGTAATCGATTAGCCTTTGCATGGGGCATATTTATTGTGAGGAACCCCTTAAGGGTAACAATCACATAATTATTGTATTTTCAGTATTGTGACACAGTGATCATTGTTTGCTAATTAACTGAAATATAGTAGAGTGATTAAATTAGTGCCACAAAGTTATTTTAATTCTACAAATTATTAGTTTTATAAGATATATAATTTTTTTGCGATAACTACTTTGTAAAACATGATTTTTCTCTTATCTTTTTTTTCCTATTGCGGATTGTGCATTGTAATGTTCTGCTTTATAATACTGATGTTATTTTCATGTTTTTTTTAATTGCTGTGTACCTTTGCTATTTTCATGAATTTAACTTTTTAATAAACAGTCATAAATTTTCCAGTGATCAATTGGCTCTTGCAATGAGCAAATACTGGTGAACTCCATAGGGTAACAACCAGAAATTGTTTTCATATTAATGACACAGAAACCATTGTTTTTACTTGCTGACCGAATTAGGTCTACACTATCTTTTAAATAGGTGTCACAGATTGATTTTTTTCTTTGTAATTGGTAGAATCTAAACATGTGTTGAAATTATTGTGTTTTAGCAAGTAGCTGGTGACCTTTAGCCTTTTCTTTACATTTTTGGTTTAAGTTGGGTGTGAGAAGCCTGCTTGGGAATGTCCTAGCATGGCCAGAAAATTTCCTGCACAGTCCTTTCCCGGAGCATTGGGGTTATGAAAGGTCTCTGTTGGATTCCTTTCATGTTTAATTTCTTAAATCTATTGTCATTTACGGCATAAATTCCTCTTCTAAATTTACTGTGGCGTTTCTGACTATCTGGGAGGAGACTGAGTAGTGGAACGTGTTACTTTTACACATAAACAAGAACGATCTATCACACTACTACACTTTAAAACACAGTTTATATGTAATTCATGTCACACAGTCTCATATGGAACCTACATCCGCTTTCTTTTATATACTTCATATGATAAGATACTGTCATCCCCCTTCCCTTCTGAGTGAGAGGATGAATGAGCAAATGTATTTCTAGTTACATGCTTGAGGGTAGCAGGCAAGGCTGTCTGCTAGAGAACAGTAGGACCAACGTCGGAACAGGTAGCTACGCTTTCTAAAAGCAGAGGTTTCTATCCTTAGTATGGTCCTGTCCGTCCGTTGTCATGTTGGTATAGGAAACTGCCCCTCTGGCCACTTCCGTTTGTATTTGTGAGCCACCCCTCAGGAAGGGACCAAGCAGTCGGTCCGTGGCGAGCGTCTGAAGTGGTAAGATCTCCGGCTAAGCGCGTGTCTGCTAAGTCCGTAGGACAATGGATTTCTTAAGTTCAGCCTGACTGAAAATTTAATCATCTTTATTTCAGGTTTAGCTCTAAAATATCTAATGTTATCTTAAATTGCAGCGCAGTGTAATTCTCGTGTGAAGTTCAGATTATTTTCCGGTAGTTGCTTTGTCACTACTCTGTGAGTAAAGTGGAACCACGTGTTGATCAGTAACTCACTCTAACTAAGATCAATCTTAAATGCGAATGCTTGTGTGATTATAACGTCTCGTCTTGACAATATTTTTCAATATAGCAACTTTTCTTTATGTTCAACGCACGTGGGGTGTACTTTGCGAGACCAGTACCACGGGCTTATATAACTGTTTGACACGTCAGACTTTAGTAACCAGTTCGAGGTTTTTCTTTTGTAAATTGCTTTTCGATCTAATTTATTTTAATTATCAGAATTATTATGGAGTTACACTCTTTGTGTATACCAAGTTGACCACGTGAAGCAAGTGGTGTAATCATCAAAGTAGCCCTCAGCTATTCTTTTCGCGAAGATTTCACAGAGTTAATATGAATTTAGTATACCAGTGTGTGGTAATTACATGACGGACAGGATTGTGCTACGAATGTATCTTCTTTGGGTGAAAATTTGAATCTGTTGGTAGTGGTTAACTTTCTCTTGCATACGTTTCAACGTTCTTTGTGTGTTGTTTTATGAATGCAGTGTTGTATGCAGTCTCCCGATCTTGCCTCCATATTTGATGTGTTCCGTAAGATTGCAAACTCACATTTTCACAGTCCTAAATAAGGCACCAGCTCAGTTATAACTCACGTTTAATATGCTGAAATTTCAATGATCAATGTTAAAATAAATTTCCAAATATAAACTGATTTATTTATTTTTATTTAAATTCACTTTTTTATATATATATATCACCGGTTGTCGTATGACTATTAAAATATTATAATTAATGTTAGCCTGGTTGGGAATTTGGTAAGCTAGACTGGATACCTGGTGAAACAGTTGCGCAGTAATGCAAGGTTAACTTCCCCAGGCAGCTCACAGCTTTTAACCCGCTTTTATTGTCCATCAGTACAGCTTTCATCATAGCAAATTAAAGTAACAAACTTACAGTAGATTTATCAATATATTCTGTGCCATTGTCATGTTACAATAGGTACTACAGTGCATAAAAGTGCAGGATGTTGAGAGTGAGAAAATTGGGGCATATATCTTTGTTTAGACTATAACTATGTGCACAGCATGCTGAGAACACAATTTAAAATTTGTTTCGAGTCTAAAAGGTGCTATTTGCCATGAAGGAATAAAGCAACAACGAGAAACGTCTGGTACTGAAAAAAAATTCTTGTAAATATGTGTGAATTGGTAAGTTTGTTATCCAATTGATGTGGAACGTATTAGCAGAGAATGTCACATTTTGAAAAGATTTTAGAACTACTTCATGAAATGAGTGACCTGCTAGTAGTGGTTTGCCATGACATGCAGGTGTGTCGTCAAAGTATGACTTGTCTGAGCTCATTCAGAGAAATGAGAGTTCACTAGGTGGCTTGCTCCACGTGGCTTTGAGAGAGAGCATCGTTATTAGTATACGGAAGTGTTGTCTGTTCAGAGAGATGGAAGACACGTAAAAATTAATAAAGGTAAGTAAGAAATGCTATACGTTCAAACCACATGACATTGTGGGTAATACAGTCGTGTTGAAGAGCAGTGTTTTTATATAATGTACTAAAATCTTTATATTTGCAGGTACCACTAGTAAAATAAAATGTAACTTTATTAACACAAAAGGAGGAGTTAACGACAGATAAAAGTAATAGCAGCAGCTCTGGAGAAGGGACAGTGATATAGAAGGTGTTACTGAGTAAAAACATGAAAGAAGGTATGTGACAGTGTGATTAAAGAAAGTGTCAGAAATTTTGTACTAACCTTGCTATGTAGTTTATGATTGTCCACAGGAAGCAAGCCAAAGCATGAAATGAAGAAGAGGCCCGACTGATCATTCATCTGTGTCTCTCTGTGCAGAGGCGCACTTTATTGTTCACAAATATTCACAACGTACATCCATAATGAAACCGAGAGCAATGAGATCTGACGATCTTGTGATACCAAATGACAGTGTAGTACTTTGAATAGGGTTGTAGTTAGAATAGTATAAATATCCTCCTGGCCAGTAGTGCAACAAGTAGTTTAACAAGTGGAATTTGTAATTATCAACATTGGGATCTGGTGATGATCATAACTCTACTGTTACATGTGTTATTTCATAGGTATATAGGTGCAGACGGATATTTAATAATTAAATTGCATAGGTTGAAGAATATGTTCTTTTATAATCAACATTAACTTTGTACATGAAATTTTGCTCAGAAAAATAAGAGTAAATAAGTGAGCACCTTGCCTGACTGGAACAATAATAAATGTGAAGATAAATGGCCTCACTGGTGAGTGCATCTTAATATACAGGGTGTCCCAGCTATCTTGACCACCCAAAACATCTCTGGAACAATAACAGCTATTGGGAAACGACTTTCACCGGTATCAATGTAGGGCTGGGGCCCATGAATGTACATATTTGGAAACATTCTAAAACGAAAGCATATGTGTTTTTAACACAAACTTATGTTTTTTAAATGGACCTCCTATATTTTTCTTCAGCAATCCATAGCATGACAAAGCACATACACAATGGCGTTGATTGCATCGCAATATTCCCATTACATCCCGAGATATTAAGACGCGAAGTTGACGCTTGAAACACCCGACATGCGCTGCTAGCGCATGTCCTGAGGCTCAGACGTGAACCCCATGTTGCCCGTAATCGCGATGTGATTCACATGCGTAATCACACTTCCATACTTATCAAGAGGTCCGAAACGCCGGATGTTTGGTCGTCTCACATCTCGTCTACGTGAAACGGGAAGCTTAAATCCAAGACCTCGACTTCGTCCTAGAACATGTTTCGATTCAAAGAGGGATATTCGAGTCGTTGCTTTTGATATGTTTTCTTAAATTACTAAAATCTCTTTTAGAAATAGGGGTTGGTGTTAGAAGGATGAAAATTTAGGGTTGTGTGTAATGCCACATCATAAAAAAACAAAAGTAAAAATTTCTGTCCAAAAAGTAAGAAACAACTGTTTGGGGCGGACCACCCTTGTCACTTAGGGGTATGAAAAATAGATTACGACTGATTCTCAGACGTACTGTATATATGTGCAAAATTTCATCAGAATCGACTGAGCCGTTTTGGAGGAGTACGGCAACTAACACTGTGACACGAGAATTTTATATATATAGGGATATATTTCATAACAGGAACAGGTCAATGATTTTGAGTGAATCGGAAACTAATTGTTTTGTAATAGTGAGTACAGGTTTCACAAAAAGAATATTTTGCGAGACACACTGGAAGCAACAACGTCATATATGTATGGAACGGGAGGCTAACGGCATATCTGCAGAGAAAAGCGGAAGCAAGGGACGCCGTCTCTAGTGCAAAGCCATGTCATGTCGTAGACATGGGCAAACAGCAGGCATATTCACATGCGGTTACCTGAAGACCTCGGGCGGCAGACGACGACTGAGCAGGTAATATGTGGCAATCCATGGCAGACCTGCTGGGTCAGGTCAAGATGGGTGTTTAAACGGCCACTTATGGCTTGTCTCCACTGTTGTATTACACGATGGAGATGAGATAAACAAATTCCACACATGATAGAGTCAGTTAATCCTGAATTCGGAATCCTGAATCCAGAATGTCCAAAGAAGAGCGGCAAGATTCGGTGAATGGTACATTTTGCCATCACCAGAGCGTTACAGATCTCAAAGAATGTTTGAAGTGGGACACACCTGCATATAGACGACGTCTAAACGGAAGGGGCTGCTCACTAAATTCCGAAATCCGATCGTCACCGAGGATGTAGAGCGTATACTAGTACCACCAACTTTCAAATCTCTCAGTGATCACCATTCAACGAAAAGGGAAATTAGAGCTTGTACTGAGGCGTTCAGACAGTCATTTTCCCTCGTGCGATCTGTGAGTAGAACAGAGGGGTGGAAATATGAATTTGGCGCGAATTGTGCCCTCTGCCACACACTGCTTGGTGGCTAGAGGAGTATATACGTAGATGTAGATACAGAGCCACTGCTAATAGCTGTACGGAACTGTGAACTCTATTTGCTTTTCATTCTGCCGTTCTCTGCCAGACAGCGACTGATACAAATCATAATCTGTAGCAGTTAGTCACCTGGCACTGACTTCTGACGAATCTGAGTCACACAAGTTCTATCTATAATGTCACCATTATTAGGGCTACGAAGCTACGCAGCTGTGATCACGTAAATTTTTTATCGACTGAGGCTGCACACCAATGTAGATCATCTTTGAAAGTAATGTCTTCTAGTGTTTCGTATGCAGGTGACGTCAGTCACCTCGTGTTATTTATATTAGATCGCGTAGCCATAATAAGGGGCAGATTTGGGCAAAAGATCAATCATATTACTTAGAAAATCTATCTGCATCTCTTTATGTCCGTTAGATATTGATATCTAAATACTTGCATATATAAATGGGTTTTAATCCACAATAAATGTATCAGCATGAACAGCATTTATCATTTGTAGTTACTATTTCCCTTAATCATTCATTTATGTGTTTGTTGTAATTTATATGTTTAAAAGCAAGAAGGAGGAGATAATATCACCAGTAAGAGATCGTAAGATCTGATTCAGGGGGTAGTCAGACAGGGCCAAATCTTCATTTTCGTGTTTAGTGTTTTCCGTTGCTCACATTCATTTCACAGCCACCTGGAGTAGCATCTTCGACTTTTAACAACTCGTTCATATTTGACTATGCTGCCGACTCCTTCAGATGAGGTCATGAACTGCGACTTAGCCCTTCTATGGTCGACACCACATTGATCTCAGTGCGAGGGCTCTGGTGTGTGATGAGGGAGCGAGCACTCGATGTCTGTGATACTGATTTGTGTTGACAACCTTGGTTCAAATGGCTCTGAGCACTATGGGACTTAACATCTATGGTCATCAGTCCCCTAGAACTTAGAACTACTTAAACCTAACTAACCTAAGGACGGCACACAACACCCAGTCATCACGAGGCAGAGAAAATCCCTGACCCCGCCGGGAATCGAACCCGGGAACCAACAACCTTGGTGTGGTTCCATGACCTCCGGATGATCCTGTAGTTCGAACATAGTTTTAGCAATCTATTTGCGTTTGTAGCATCTATTAAACATCCAACTGTAGTGTTACGAAAGGACACAAAATGAAATCGAGGACACACGTGCAGCTGTAGGAAGACTATTTTCTGAGTACGAAATCAGGGGCTGCAAGTAGTGTTTGACCACTTGCGAAGAAGACTGCACACAGAATAGCTGTGCGACAAATTGTTAAATACTGCTCGAGTTTTGGAACCACACAAGAGGATGCCAAAGAAAGACACCTATGTAATTCACAAGCGTGACTATCGGTTAGTTACCAATCATTTGTAGAAGTGTGGACAGTCTCCGTGAGCTTACATGACGATCAAATGGAAAGAACCACTAATGCCTGGAGACTGGCTGTTATGTTGCCTTTATCATCCTATCATCCTCACCGACACGCAAGTCGTCGAAGTGGCGTCAACTAGAAAGACTCGCACCAGGCAACATTTCATTTCACTAGGTGTCCGCCACGCTTACATACTTCCGTTACAGTGTCACGTGCCCGCAATGCCACCAGGCGGTATGGTACGTCGCGGTGGACAGCGGTCCTACTGTTTTGGCTTATCAGTGCACAGTGGCTTGTGGTGCATGTAATGCGTGCATGAGCGTGTAAAAGATGCTTTTCCCAAAACTGAAGACAGCATCGAAACTTGTGCTAAAGTGGTTCAAGAAGGAAGATATTAAATGCAACTCGCTATGCAGTTGACTGTTTGGAAGCCTTATTATTATGCGAGTATGCGACGTGGAGTCGCCAGACTGCCGGCCACCGTCACACAGCTTGACATTACAGGGGCGCTGTTGCGCGATAACAGACAATTAACTGCAGACTCGCTGCGATTAGCATTGCTGATGAGGCTAATGAGCCGGCGTGCTGTTGTCCAGCGACCGCCCCTGGAATGTCCAGCACAGTAGCGGGCCCCTGTCTCGCGTGACATCACACACGCCGGCGCTGTCCGCCTGATTGCGAGCTGCTCCACAGAGAACCTCCCTGCCGGCGGCACCTCGCGTTTGTACGTCGAAGTTCCGCAAGCTTCCAAAATGAACTGACCGCTCTCTCTGTGTTTGCCTTCAGTGCGGCAATTGTTGTATTTTAGCAATCAGACCAAACAGATGAAAGCAGCTGACCCCAGTCGGATAATACAGTGTGTTCCGGGAACTACGAGAGCGCCGTGTCTGTCTCGTACTGGAGTGTGGCAGGTGGCCTACGGCCTTTCCGCCGAACTAGACGCGTTAGGAGCGGCGTTGGAAGCTGCGTCTGGGAAAATCGTTGCGCTAGTTAGCACTTGAGTGTGACCTGTCAGTAGCACATGTTCACAGAGCAGCGCGAACTGCAAAGCAACGGCAGGACGACATCTACTGACCGAATCAGGTATGGCAGTCCCTGTCGTCTGAAACACTTTGTAATACTGCCAGACAAACGCTAGCTGTCTGTGACTTTTCATTGTCCCGCATAAAGTAACCGCAAATCTTTAGGTTTCGAGGTTTTTGGTCCGTGAAAGCAAAATTGCTGTTATAGTTCGCACACTACTGTGGTAATAGTTTAAAGCAAATATATGCTTTTGATAATTCGTGTTGCTCCAAATGCCCACTACACTCTTGTTTTCACATCCTGTAAAGACTGTTCGTGTATCGAATGAGGTTCCCCGAACTGCACCATCAGCACTAATTCCAACAAAAGTGTAGCACAAGATTTATCTACGAATTTAGAGTTTATAAACTGTCCATAATTTCTGTGATGTGAAACTAATAAGAATGTCATCTTTCTACGTTTTTTAAATGACTTGCAAGGTGTGTTACTCTAACGATGATCATAGTGAGAAATGATCACATACACTCCTGGAAATTGAAATAAGAACACCGTGAATTCATTGTCCCAGGAAGGGGAAACTTTATTGTCACATTCCTGGGGTCAGATACATCACATGATCACACTGACAGAACCACAGGCACATAGACACAGGAAACAGAGCATGCACAATGTTGGCACTAGTACAGTGTATATCCACATTTCGCAGCAATGCAGGCTGCTATTCTCCCATGGAGACGATCGTAGAGATGCTGGATGTAGTCCTGTGGAACGGCTTGCCATGCCATTTCCACCTGGCGCCTCAGTTGGACCAGCGTTCGTGCTGGACGTGCAGACCGCGTGAGACGACGCTTCATCCAGTCCCAAACATGCTCAATGGGGGACAGATCCGGAGATCTTGCTGGCCAGGGTAGTTGACTTACACTTTCTAGAGCACGTTGGGTGGCACGGGATACATGCGGACGTCCATTGTCCTGTTGGAACAGCAAGTTCCCTTGCCGGTCTAGGAATGGTAGAACGATGGGTTCGATGACGGTTTGGATGTACCGTGCACTATTCAGTGTCCCCTCGACGATCACCAGTGGTGTACGGCCAGTGTAGGAGATCGCTCCCCACACCATGATGCCGGGTGTTGGCCCTGTGTGCCTCGGTCGTATGCAGTCCTGATTGTGGCGCTCACCTGCACGGCGCCAAACACGCGTACGACCATCATTGGCACCAAGGCAAAAGCGACTCTCATCGCTGAAGACGACACGTCTCCATTCGTCCCTCCATTCACGCCTGTCGCGACACCACTGGAGGCGGGCTGCACGATGTTGGGGCGTGAGCGGAAGACGGCCTAACGGTGTCCGGGACCGTAGCTCAGCTTCATGAAGACGGTTGCGAATGGTCCTCGCCGATACCCCAGGAGCAACAGTGTCCCTAATTTGCTGGGAAGTGGCAGTGCGGTCCCCTACGGCACTGCGTAGGATCCTACGGTCTTGGCGTGCATCCGTGCGTCGCTGCGGTCCGGTCCCAGGTCGACGGACACGTGCACCTTCCGCCGACCACTGGCGACAACATCGATGTACTGTGGAGACCTCACGCCCCACGTGTAGAGCAATTCGGCGGTACGTCCACCCGGCCTCCCGCATGCCCACTATACGCCCTCGCTCAAAGTCCGTCAACTGCACATACGGTTCACGTCCACGCTGTCGCGGCATGCTACCAGTGTTAAAGACTGCGATGGAGCTCCGTATGCCACGGCAAACTGGCTGACACTGACGGCGGCGGTGCACAAATGCTGCGCAGCTAGCGCCATTCGACGGCCAACACCGCGGTTCCTGGTGTGTCCGCTGTGCCGTGCGTGTGATCATTGCTTGTACAGCCCTCTCGCATTGTCCGGAGCAAGTATGGTGGGTCTGACACACCGGTGTCAATGTGTTCTTTTTTCCATTTCCAGGAGTGTATATTCATAGCCATCTGGCACGGGACACACTATCGTGGTCTGCACAAGTGATACTGAGACGCAACACATCGGCAGAAATCAATTTTAAAACGAACACTTTCCATTCTATAACAAAATAATTCTCGGGGTGGCGTGCAAAATTTAATCGCTTGCGTGAATGAGTGACAGAATTCCCGAGGAAATAGATGTCGAAGTTGTCACACATGCCGGACCAACGTAAACCAGAAGTTATTACACAGGAATTCTAACGTTACTTCTAGACAACAGATATACGTCTGCTGTGTATCCCGAACATGTGCAGGAGATAGTTGGTGCGGTAATGCGCAACACAACCATAATAGACAAGCATAAATAATGAAGATGGTATGGCATTATTGGACATGAGGCCCCACTTGGATAATTCGGCCTCATGGTGCGATATTTTCAGTTTGACACCACTTGATAACAATATGAAATGAGGAGGAAAACAGAAACATCCATTTCCAAAATGGAGAAAAACTTGGCTAGTATTCGAACCCGGCAATCCATGATCAAGAGGCACCAAAGTTAACCACTAGACTATTAGCTACAGAAAAGAGACGGAGAGAGAAAGAGGCAAACAAAGAAAGACGTGGATATCCATACACAAGCAAGGGATTTCGGGAATCTCACGCGGCTGTCTCAAGAGACGCTATCGTTTTGATACAGGAAACAATCATTCGTCAGCATTACAATCAGAAAGGAAGAAATTGTCGGAAATAGGAGCCATGTTGCAAAAAGAAATTGACCTTGTAGAAGGACTTGGAACTAAAGGTCCTTAATACACTAAAGAACCAAAGAAACAGGTACACCTGCCTAATATCGCGTAGTGCCCCCACGAGCACGCAGAAGCGATTTAACACGACGTCCCATGGACTCGACTAATGTCTGAAGCAGTGCTGGAGGGAATTGACACCATGAATCCTGCAGGGCTGTCCATAAACCCGTAATAGTACGTGATAATGTTCATGTCTGGGAGTTTTCTGGCCAACGGAAGTGTCTGAACACAGAGGTATGTTCCTGGAGCCACTCTGTAGCAATTCTGGACGTGTGGGATTGCTGGAATTGGCTAAGTCCGTCGGAATTCACAACGGACATGAATGCAGGTGATCAGACAACACGTTTACGTACGTGTCACCTGTCAGGATCGTATCTAGACTTCTCAAGCGCCCCCTACCACTGCAACTGCACGTCTCCCCACTGTTACAGAGCGTCCATCAACTTCAACAGTCCCCTGCTGACATGCACGGTCCATGGATTCATGAGTTCATCTCCATACTAGTACACGTCCATCCGCTCGATACAATTTGAAACGAGACTCGTCCGATCAGGGAATACGTTTCCAGTAACAAAAGGCCAATGTCGGTGTTGACGGGCCCAGGCGAGACCTAAAGATTTGTGTCCTACAGTTATCAAGGGCACAAGAGTGAGCCTTCGGCTCAGAAGACCCTTATCGATGATGTTTCGCTGAATGGTTCTCTCGCTGACACTTTTTGATGGGTCAGCATTGAAATCTGAAGCAATTTGAGGAAGGTTGCACTTCTGTCACGTCGAACGATTTTCTGCAGTAGTCACTGTTCCCGTTCCTGCAGGATCTTTTCCCGGGCGCAGCGTTGTCGGATATTTGATGTCTTACCGGATTCCTGATATTTACGGTACATTCTTGAAACGGTCGTGCAGGAAAATCCTCATTTCGTCGCTCCCTCGGAGATCCTGTGTCCCATCGCTCGTGCGCCGACTATAACAGCACGTTCAAACTCACTTAAATCTTGATAACCTGACATTGGTCCAGCAGTAACCGATCTAACAACTGCGCCAGACACTTGTCTTATGTTGGTTTTGGAGACGGCAGCGCCGCATTCTTCCTGTTTACATATCTCTATATTTGAATTCGCATGCCTATAGACCAGTTTCAAAATGGTTCTAATGGCTCTGAGCACTATGTTGAGAGGCACCCACATGCCTTGCTCATACTGTGGCATCAAGCAGTCAGGCCTGCAAGATGAGTGGTCTGCCAAGCGAGTGGATTCATTCTTATCTGTCGAGTAACATGAACTCTAGTACTCACAATAAAGTTACAAATTATCCCCCTGTATGAATAATGCGCAACGGAAACGCACATCTGACTATCAGTAATTTACAGAACTCTGACTGTTCACTACACACTGGCAATACCACATTTTCTTTTTTTATTTAACGGCTTTTATCAACATGTGGCCATCGCACTGAATATGAGTGGCGCACACATTATAAATTCTGGATATCATGACAACATACAATTCGAATGAAAAGGCCATCAATCTTTTTCTTTTCACTATCTTATTTATTCCGATAAATTCTATAACCTAAACACACAAATTCTATAACCTACAACAATAACACATGAGAAATTCCGCCCAGTGGGCATGGCTTTACATTGGTGATTCTCTATCTTATGGTCTCGTAATTATTCAACGCTACAGTGCACTTTCTGGATAGGATGGTATATCTTTTATTATTTCTCACACTTCGACTCTCACAACCATCATCACAAAACTTTCCTCCAGACCGAGCGGTACGAAAGGAACACGCATAACCCACTACCTCTGAAACTACCTAGCTACTCTCCCATGCAAACCACACATACTTAAATTACATGACATACACCACACTGTAATAAGAAATATAAAACACTAAATAGTCACAACACTATCACTTTCAGCTTTCCCACTTCAATTAGTATTTATCCTAGTTTCACACGACACTGCCCCACTTCGTAATTCTTCTTTCCAACTATGAACTCTGGAGACATATGCACGTCTTCCTGTGCAATGCAAGCCAAGTGGCGTTGCTGGATAGACAGCTGACTCACCTTGCTTCTCTCTCAGAGTATTATAGTTTGAATCAAGCGTCACACGGAAACATAACATGCAAAGTAATATTGAGAGCATATTCATCACACACGCGAGTCCTCAACTGATACCATGGAAGAGTACTTCTCTTTATCCTTTGTCTCATACGCAGATTGAGACTCACACAGTACTCACCACGTGAAAGTACTCGTCTCTAATTTCAAGTCCTGCACACGCCTTTCCTTAAATATTTCAACTTATAGTACATACGCTAATAATTCAGCTTAACTTAAGCACACGGAAGTATTTCAACTTATTGCTACATGTGGTTTCATTGTGACCGTTGGTCACTTCCGAAGATTACTACGATCCCATTAATATTACCTACCTGACATTTAATTCTCCCCACAAAAGTTCCTGAAATAGAGAAATTATTATTTCAAACTACTCTTAAATATTCCACATGCATACCATGTCTCCACTCTTTTGTCTTTACGGAGCACACCTAAGACAGGTCTTAACAGCACAAGATCCAACGGCAGAGTGCTGAAACATGGCCGTTCTTCAGGTTCTGTCGCACCTCTGCTGAAGTGGGGGAGCACCTTGCTACTGTATTGGTCAGCCACATTTCAGGAGCTCAAAGCTCAGGTAAATTTCATCTCTTTGGTCCCACCGAAGGTGGCCAAAGGATCGTCTCGAAGATGATCATATATTCACATTCACTATCTGCAGTTAGCAGACGACGATACATTCATTCATTTCACAGATCTCACCAAACTGGATGTAGGGATTTATTTTGTGGGAGTGCACATGTCATCAATTAAATAAATAAATTGTCACTCTTTCTCACACTGGTATCCGGCTTCGCTGTATTAATTGAAATTGAGTTATTTTACAAAAAAAAGTGTTGTTCTGACGAAAATAATAAAGTATGTTGTATCGATTTTCAATGTCGGGCGGTACTGTACCCTTTCAATGTAACTCAACATCTGAGGTCATCAGTCCCCTATAACTTAGAACTACTTAAACCTAACTAACCTAAGGACATCACACACATCCATGCCTGAGGCACAATTCGAACCTGCGACCGCAGCGGTCGCGAAGTTCCGGACTGAAGCCCCTAGGACCGTTCGGCCACAGCGGCCGGCTATACCAATTTCTTTGGTGGTTTAGTGTACATATTAATTCTACCTTACGCACACATCAAAAATAGTTTTGAATCATCCCGGTTCCCAGAACCGAAATATCTGAAGATAGACGATGACTGTGGATATTGTACCACAGACACAGTCCCTTTGAGTGTTCAGACTGTCACTAAACCCGCCCAAAGATGTAAACAACCATGCATGAGCAGCGTCTATTAGTCAGAGGGAGTCCGGCCACCGATCAGTTCCTCTGGTTCCAGCAGGAACAAGGAACACGGCTCGTTTGTCTGTAGTTCAACCATGCCCAAACGGTCAGTACCGCGGTTCGAGAGCATCTGCATTGTTGCTTTGTGCCAGGTAGGGCTCTCAACAAGCGATGTGTCCAGGCGTCTCGGAGTGAACCAAAGCGATGTTGTTCGCACGTGGGGGAGATATAGAGAGATAGGAATTGTCGATTACATTCCTCGCTGAGGCCGCCCAAGAGGTACTACTGCAGTGGATGACCCCTATCTACGGATTATTGCTCGGAGGAACCGTGACAGAAACGCCTCCATG
Source organism: Schistocerca cancellata (assembly GCF_023864275.1). Taxonomy (NCBI): domain Eukaryota; kingdom Metazoa; phylum Arthropoda; class Insecta; order Orthoptera; family Acrididae; genus Schistocerca; species Schistocerca cancellata. The sequence goes on along the minus strand of NC_064631.1, from coordinate 12,060,729 downwards.
CTTTCGTGCAATCACAGGACGTCGTGTAACAACTGAAGCTGTGCACATTAGGCTGCATGATGTGCAACTTCACTCCTGACGTTCATGGCGAAGTCCATCTCTGCATCCATGACACCATGCAGCGCGTTACTGATGGGCCCAACAACATGTTGAATGGACCGCTCAGGATTGGAATCGCAGTCGCATATGCCTTCAACCAGACAATCGTTGGAGACGTGTTTGGAGGCAACCCGTCAAGCTGGACGCCTTAGACACACCGTCCAGCGAGTAGAGCAACGTGGAGGTTCCCTGCTGTTTTGGGGTGTCATTATGTGGGGGAACGTACGGCACTGGTGGTCATGGAAGGTGCCATAACGGCTGCACGATACGTGAGTGCCATCCTCCGACCGATAGTGCAACCACATCGGTAGCATATTGGCGAGGCATGGATGACAATTCGCGCCCTCTTAATGCACGTCGCTCGAATAGAGTGGCCAGCATGTTCCCCAGACATAAAACCTATCGTGTATGCATGGAATAGATTGAAAAGGGCTGGTTATGGACGACGTGACCCACCAATCACTCTGAGGCATCTACGCCGAATCGCCGTTGAGGAGTGGGACAATCCGGACCAACTTGTGAATAGTATGCCACGACGAATATAGGCATGCATCGATGCAATAGGACGTGCTGCTGGGTATTGGAGGTACCGGTGTGTACAGCAATCTGGACCACCACCTCTGAGGGTCTCGCTGTGTGGTGGTACAACATGCAATGTGTGGTTACCATGAGCAATAAAATGGCGAAAGTGATGTTTATTTTTATCTCTATTTCAGACTCTCGGAACTGAGGCGATGCAAAAGTTTTTTAATATATATATATATATATATATATATATATATATATATATATAGCTCGATTTCTGTCGTTTCTGGATGTATATGGCTTTCGATGTCTACGCTGTGTGGTGGTACAACATGCAATGTGTGGTTACCATGAGCAATAAAATAGCGGAAGTGATGTTTATTTTTATCTCTATTTCAGACTATATATATATATATATATATATATATATATATATATATATATATATATATAGCTCGGTTTCTGTCGTTTCTGGATGTATGTGGCTTTCGATGTCTACGCAAATGTCATATAATTCGCGTAAATAACCGGCTGCTCATTTGCGTATGCGATGATGGTTTTCGATAGTGAGCCAGATGGTTTCTATAGGCTTTGCATAAGGAGAATTTGGTCGCCGAAACATCAACGTGAGTTCACCATAATGATTCTCAAACCCCTGTAGCATGGTAATGGCTAAGAGACACTGATCATTATGCTGCTCAAGGACGACATCACCATCGGGGAAAGCATCAAGAATGAAGGGAAGCAGGTGGTTCAAATGGTTCCGAGCACTATGGGACAACTTCTGAGGTCATCAGTCCCCTAGAACTTGGAACTATTTAAACCTAACTAACCTAAGGACATTACACACATCCATGCCCGAGGCAGGACTCGAACCTGCGACCGTAGCGCCTAGAACCTCTCGGCCTCCCCGGCCGGCTGGAAGCAGGTGGTTGGCAGCTGTCAGTGTGTCTTCCACAGGTGGCATGCCACCGCCTGACATTGTCTCACACAGCATAATTCTGCTCCCACCAGCCTGCGTGCGTGGCGCACTACACGCTTCGAGCCGTCGTTCATCCGTCTGCGGAGACGACCATCGACTTAGTGTGGAAAACATGATCCCGTCCGAAGAGTCGACACGCTTCGATTGATGGACGGTTGCATTCCGATGGTCCTGTGCCCACTGCAATCCTAACTGACGATCCCATTGAGTCAACAAGTGAACACGTAGGTGAACACGTGGTCTGCTGTGGAGCTCCATGTCCGATAATGTAAGATGAACGGTGTTCTCCAAAAGACTTGTGCGTGCACCAGCATTGTATTCTTTCGGCAGAGACGTCACAGATCACCATCTATCCTACTACACAGAGTAGACAAATCTCCGAACCGCACGTTCTGTGACGAGATGTAGAAGACCAATCTTTTAGCGCCTATTTATGGTTTCGCTATGCTTCTACCTATGCATTGTACGACGTTTACGGCAGTAGCACGTGTACATTCGACCAGCTTCGCAGTTGCCCAAGTACTCGTTCATTGTTCTTTGTCAAAGTCGCTTTTCTCAGGGGATTTCCCCGTTCGCAGCTCGCATCTTCGCTGGGGTGATCCCCCGTGCCTGTCTGTCCCCCTTACATATTTTTGTCACCGCGTCAAGTGCCCACAACGCCACCGGGCGGATCCAGCTTCGCGGTGGGCAGTGGTCGTAATGTTTTGGCTCATCAGAGTATACTGTAATAATATTTTCATTTCTGAAAATTGTTCCCGATGGAAGTCATTTATTTTTCTGCTAAGTACGATTATACCACAATATGAAATGTTTAAATTTGGTCTTCAAAAGTATGCAGCGGGATCATGGAATGGATGAAATTCTAACTTTGTTCACTCAGTAGTTAGTGAACTGTGTAGATGTATGAGGTGGATCCACGACCGTCAGCTTTAACAATTTTGGTACAATTGTTGAAGGCACTGCAAATTAGTTTGTTTTGGATGTATTCTTTTCTTTGGCTAGTTACGCGCAGTGCTTCGGTATGTTGGCAGGGTAGGGAGTACTGTCACGTGCAGGGGTGGTTGAAATGGGCGGCGTTGGCAATGCAGCGGCTATCGCTGATATGGTTGTGGAATAAAACAGATGACCCAAATCGTAGGTTTTAAACTTTGTTTCTCTGTGTCTAAGCTGCTGCGGCATTTGCAAATTCTTTCCTCTGCAAAACACAAAGTATTTGTTTTTATTTTTACCCCAACCTGCTTCGACTCTTTATTTGTCACCAACTCTGCATCTCGATTTATTTCTATTAAAATATCGTACAAAATTCATGGTTGTTATCTTTTAAGCCTAAATACCACAAAACGTACTTTCTTTTCTTTTGTTTCGACTGCACGCATGAAACTACGTTAACTGTGAAAGTCGATTTTCACAGGCCTGCTTGCTTGTAGATGTTTTCATCGCCTGATAGCAAGTCACCTGGTAAGTAGGCGCACGAATTAGATTAAAAAGTAATTCACTCCGATGTTCTCAGTCGGGAGTTATAATTGTCTGTGTCCTGAACTAACTTTTTTTTGTCCTGAAGTACATCTTGGGTGTGTATCTTCTTTTGTTGTAATTACGTGCATTGTATTCTACTTTTCTTTATGCTTTACTCTCATCTGTTTTCGCCCGATTCACGCACAAAATCGACGTCTGAGAGAAAACGTATGTCACCATACGTATCGAGAGACGTCATGTTATTGTCGTTGGTCACTTGTTCAGCGCTATGTTTCCGTCAAGCATGGCGCTAAGTTACAACGTTTTGTGAAACATTTTGTGGCGCGTCTGTTGGGGGAGAAACTATTTGAAACAAACAAGTCAGCCTATACAAATCCAGTTTCGCACTTAGCGTAATTTCTGGCGAGCAAACGAAGCAAAATAAACAAATGCACAAGTTGTAAGTTTTAGGCCTAAAACAGAAAGAAACAACCAAGAAATTTTATAATGTTTTTAGATAAATAAATCAAGACCACACATAAGTCTCGATACATGTTTGGGTAAACAGAAAGATAAATAAACTGTCCTTCACTAACGGCAGAATTTGTAAATCCAATCTGAATTTACTATCTTCGCCACTTCGGCCACCATCAGATATTTCGCTGCCCATATAGCAAAACTCGTCAGCTACTTTTAGACTCCCATCTCCTAATCTAATTCTTTCAGCATTGCTTGATTTAATTCAGCTACAGTTTATTAACTTTGTTTTACTTTGCTTGATATTCATCTTATAATCTCCCTTCAAGACACTATCGATTCCCTTCATCTGCTCTTCCAAGCACTTCCCAGTCCCTGAGAGAATTGCAACGTCATCAGCAAACCTCAAAGATTTTCTTACTTCTCCCTGCATTTTAATTCCCTCTACAAATTTCTACTTTGATTCCGATACTGCTTGCTCAGTGTACAGATGGGATAACTCGATGATAAGTTACAAATCTCTTTCACTTCCATCTCAACCATGCTCCTGTTTCACGCCCATCGACGGTTAAACAGCAGTCTGGTTTCTGTAATTTTCGCTGTCTGTATTTTATGCCTGTTATCTTCAAAATTTCAAAGAGTATATGCCAGATAGCATGGTCAAAAACTTTCGCTGGCTCTGAAAATGCCGTAAAGGGAAGTTTATCTTCTCTTAATGAATATTCTGTGTCACGTCGTTGAGTCAATATTACCTAGGGTGTTTCGTCATTTCTCAGGACTCCAAAATGATTTGAATCATGACTTACTAAACTGATATTTCGGTAATATTCACACATATCAGCAAATGAATTCTTTGAAGTAGAAATTATTACGTTATTTTTTCAATCTGATGTTATTAAGCCTGTCTTAAACATATTTCACATCAGATGCCGCAGTTTTATGAGGACTCGCTCTTCCAAGTTTCTCAGTAGATGTAATGTAATGTCAGTCATTTCAGGGACCTTGTTTCGACTTGTCTTTCAGCACTCTGTCAAAGTCTTGTTGCAGTGCCGTTTCACCCACCTCATTTTCATCTATTTCTTGTTCTCTGTCTCTAATAATACCTTCAAGTTCCATTTCCTTGTGTAGCCCTTTCTTCGACATTTCAGACCTCGCTTTGTTCTGAGTACTGGTTTTCCATCTGAGCTCATGATTTTTATAAAGCTGTTTTTCTTTCTTCCAAAAGTCTTTCTAACTTTCCTCCAGGCGTTTATCGCTATTTATATATGCTTCGACAACCTTGAATATTCCTTCCAGCTTATTAGTGCTCATCCTTTGCACTTCCTACCAGTTTGACTGTCCAGACATCCGTATTCCGTTCTGCAGGCATCACTTTCTCCATTTCTGTGTTTTCTCCTTTCATCAGTTACGCTCAATATTTCGTGCACCATCGGAAGGCTTCGACCTGTCTTTGTATTTTTGCCCTATGATGCTCTTCTGCTTTCACTATTTTATCTCTCAAGGCAGTCCCTTCCTCTTCTATTGCGATCGTTAACACACTTGAGTCAATCTTTGCCTAAAGCTCTCTTTGAAATTCTCAACTATCTCTGTTTGTTGTTGCACTTATACAAGTACAATCTCTTTTACAACCTTCCTTCCTGAAATTTTTCAGTTTCAATCTGCATTTAATAACCAACAAATTATGATCAGATTCAACATCCTCCCCTGGGAATGTTTTACAGTTTAAAATCTGGTTTCTAGATCTCTATCTTATCTCTATGTGCTCTATTCGGCACCCTCTTCTGCCCTGAGGTCTTTTTCTCTTTCATGATTTTTTTTCACGAAGTATTAGCGATGAAAATTGTGCCCTGTGCACATCTAACAAGCAACTTCCTTTTCATTCGTTTTTCTCCTTCTACCTTCCTTTGTTCTTCTTTTCCTACTGTCGAATTCTGGTCCTTCTGTCATAAGCAAATTTTCGGCTCTTTTGACTGTATGAATAATTTGTTTTATATTATCACACATTCTACCAATCTCTTCGTCACCTGAGAAGCTAGTAGCAATACACGAGTACATTTGTACTATTGAAGTAGGTATTCGTTTCATGTGTATGTAGGGTGAACAGTAAGGTTCACTGTGTTGTTCATATCAGGTTAAACACAATCGTATTTCCTTATTCAGTGTTAGACCTGTATTTGATTTTTTATTTATGTATATTTTATTTATTTATATATACTCCTCATTTCCTGTCACCGACTTTCAATAACTTATAGATTCAGGAAAAAATGAGCTCTTACCGAAAATCCTATTTCATTATCCAGTGTCAGACATACTGATGCATTTTCCGTATTTGCTTTTTCATTTATAATCTTTTCGTCACTTGACGAGTACTCCTATTTTCCTGTCAGCACCTTTCACTAAGTTATAGATATCAGAAAAATTGGAGTATTTTATAGCCAGTTTCGTGGAATGGTTGTATTTTTTGCCATATTAGGGGTTTCCTTTTGCTACCTTCCATGTTATCTTTTTCCTGGTAATTCGTTATTACTTTTGCGAGCCAGTTGATTCTTACGTTTACCAATTTTGTTATTTTTTACTTACGAATTCGGATATTTTTGACACATTAGGTATTGTTTTCTGCCAAGGTTGGTGTTGTTTTTGCCAAATTTAATGTTATTTATTTGAAATATTTCTAGTTATTTTTTGCGAAATTTGGTGCTCCTTTTTTTGCCGAAATTGATGTTTCCTTTTTCTCAAATCTACTTTTGTTTTGACAAATTTTTGCCATGTATCTCGTGTTGCGAATTTCGATGATGTTTAGTTTTCAAAATTCAGTGTCTCTTCTGAAATTCGATACTGATTTTAGCTACATGTTGTGAGTTTTGTCAATTTCCGCATTATTTTGATAATTTCAGTGCTATGTTCGTCATCACACTAAAGTTCGTTACGCGGAAAATGACCTGTCAGTTTAAAGTTATATGTACGCCTCAGCCTTGAAGAGGTTGGAAGTCAAAATTTACCTCTGATATTCAATAACTATCAGTTACGTATATCAGTATACTGTCCTCAGATTTACAACATTTTTACACGGCATAATCACAAATTTCACGATATCTCGTAAAATTCGTCGAATTTGTGCTATTTCGAAAAAAGCGCTTGTTTCACCTTATTTTTCGCGTTTTGTTGTTGTTGTTGTGGTCTTCAGTCCTGAGACTGGTTTGATGCAGCTCTCCATGCTACTCTATCCTGTGCAAGCTTCTTCATCTCCCGGTATCTACTGCAACCTACATCCTTCTGAATCTGTTTAGTGTATTCATCTCTTGGTCTGCCTCTACGATTTTTACCCTCCACACTGCCCTCCAATGCTAAATTTGTGATCCCTTGATGCCTCAAAACATGTCCTACCAACCGATCCCTTCTTCTCGAGGGCCAATTTAATTTTTTCTGATGAAGCCATCTTGCTGAATAGACTCCGCCCGGAGATCCGGAATGGGGACTATGTTACTTCCATAATATACTTTCCAAAGAATGCCATCATTATTAAGCCGCACACGAATGCCGCATGCCAAACGAAGCAATGACGTCTGTAGTTTTCAAAAATGGTTCAAATGGCTCTGAGCACTATCGAACTCAACAGCTGAGGTTATAAGTCCCTTAGAACTTAGAACTACTTAAACCTAACTAACCTAAGGACGTCACAGACGTTCATGCCCGAGTCAGGATTCGAACCAGCGACCGTAGCAGTCGTGAGGTTCCGGACCTAAGCGCCTAGAACCGCTCGGCCACCGTGGCCGGCCGTCTGTAGTTTTCCCTAGGTTTCAGTCGTTCGCAGTACCATAACAACAAGACCTTGCTGGCTAAAGTCACACGAACAGATCAGTTAATAATGCTGACTGTTGCCCCTGAAATTACTTAACAGTCTGCTGCTCCTCTTCAGGAATCATGCATTTGTCTGCCTCTCAACAGATAGTCGCTCGTCTCGGCTGGGCTTACAGTTCGGCGAGCCGTATCGTTGAGGCACGCAAACCACTTCACATCGGTATGGTCCGTGGTGTTAGTACGAACTGGTATTACATTGATAGATTGAAAGGAGGTGCGAAGTCAGTTACAATGAGACTAAAATAATGCGCAATCAAACGTTAACCATGAAATCATGCAACGCGTAGATCTTCTGTACTTATATCTTTATACGAGAATGAACAAAAACAGAAGAAGGGGAAAAACAGAAGAGTAAGGAATGACTTAGCGTACCTTCAATACACCAACGTAGTTGTCAATGCGAAGATTCATATGTTGCATGAAGTTCCATTTGTGACATTAACTTTTAATGTCAGATCATTCTGAAACTGACACTTTTACGTTGGGAATCGCTAAGAGGGCGCATAAGACAAACAGAGGGGTCAGGTGACTGAAGTGGAAGACATGATCGTGACTGTAATGAAGGTGATACGGAGATGGGCAGCTCATGTGTCCAGAAGAATGGTTGGCAGAACGCCCAAGGGTTGTCTAAGCTGCATTGTGAAAGATAACCAAACAGCGAAATGATGCCGTAAGAGAAAGTAGATGAATGCCACACGAAGACACACACAGTCAATATGGGCCGTTATAGGTGGCAGTGCCGATAGCTTTCCACTATCCAACAACATATGGCAAACGACTGATAAAGAACACAGAACCATTTTTAGACATCTCCTCCCATTTAATTTTTAAGTCGTCCATCATACAAGTTATTGTTATAAGCCGAGTGAACTATAGGTAAGATCTCACGATAGTGTAGTTAAATCGAAGCATCGGATCCTCTTTTCGTACACTAAAGTCGTTAGCGGAGATCTGGTCAAAATAACGAGAGGAAAGAAAGGACGCACAGGGTAGACACGCGTGCAGTTCTGTAAATTTACCGGTTTTTTACGGTGAAATATTCCATTTCTAATGCAGGAAGAATGTAACCGTTATTGAATCACACGTAATATCTTCGCAACATATTAAATATTTCGTCCTGTAGAAAAACCCTCTGTTTATTTGTTATCAGAAACCAATTCGTTTGTCATGTGGCCACTTCACACGAGTTAAAAGTTGTGAGCAAGCAATATGTATGCTTTCAAAGCCAATCACAGGAGTATGCTACAGTCGATATAGTTTCACTGAAGCTCTTTCAGTCATTAGTGCGGATGATGGGTCCGGTCAAATAATTGCGTAGTGCGTGGCAGTTGGAGTGTCGTCAATACTCGTGACTACAATAACACGAGTCAGCAAAATTTAAACTGAACAGCGCTCGTACATTTTCCGCAAATTGCAACGAATGTATTTCTGAAGAATAGTTAATGGTTCACCTGCCTAGAATGGTGGACGACGTACTGCCCTTCACACAGATTTTCCGCTTCCATTCCCTCGTAGATAATGTCTTTGGTTCAACGTCATACTAACTGGCGTTTTACTGAAATGCACGGATAGCATTCCATGAACTTTCGAGGAATTTATATCTGCTGTGCTGTATTTTATTTATGTGCAGCGCAGTGGAATGTGTAACTTTCACGACGTATTTCCGTGCTGACATTGATTATCATACAGCTAAGTGCAAAAGTTTTAAACGGATCTACAGAGGCGGTTTTCAGAGGCGTGGAAGGAGTGGCCCAACAGAATTTTTTTAAATGTTATTTACTCCTAAACTCCACCATATTTCCCATATGGCATTACATAAACTCAAACTTGTTATTGCTTTCATGATTACCGATATACTTAAGTCTCCTGATTGCTTGTATTAAACTGTTGCAGTACTTGGTTCTAGAACTACAATTATACTTTATACGTTTGTACAGTGGAAACTGGTGATAAAAGGCACTGGACACGGTGGACTTGCTCAACCAGGAAGCCGTAAATGTAATAAAATAATAGATAAATAAAAAGAACAAACAAAGACGAGAAGATGTGTAGAGCTGTGGATTTCGCTAAGCTATCGCTCACAATGTGACCAATTTTCTGACGAATGCGAGTTACTTTTAACGATTATAGTTGCCAAATAACGGTACCGACATTTCTTAATTGAGCTCTACCATTGCTTTTTGTGGCACTGGAGGCAGCTTCCAAGAAGGATACCACCGAAGCAGCTGGTGTGGAACTCGATAAAACTTTAATATCATGACAGCCCCACCAACAAATTTCTCGCCATCAGCACCTCAGACGTCCCACAGATGGTTGCCGTGAAGTACAAAATGCAAGCAAACACGTAGTTGAGGCACGGAAAGTGTGTTAACCTGCGCGTTTGAAGTCCACTTGCCTATCCGCATTTCCCTCCTTCAACAGATTCATGGCAATTACCTTAAGAAAAGGTCACAGTTCTCCGACTACTGTGCATGTAAACTGTGAAATGAAACAGCATTACTGTGTAAGATTTTGTTCAGGGATGAGGCATCATTTATAAGCCAAATGTGGGTAAGTATTTGAATTTTGTGCCAATGCTCGATTGGGGATCTACAGGGTGGTCATAATTAAACTTCCACGACTTGAGCCAGTGCAGTCGGAAGGCTACTGCTCTCTGGGACCAGCATTTCTTTGCAGGGTACAGGCTTGGCGACCCCGGGGTTCCTGAGCTGGGAACTGGAAAGCGCCGCCAGTCCTCCATTACTATGAGCTCTGGACATCTCAATCTCGTGCTGCTCGCTGATGAGATGCGTGACTATTGAGTTGGAACGGTCGTTATCTGGCAAACCCTGGGCAATCTGCGTACCTCAGTTGTATGAGACGTGGGGTTCGGTCTGAATGGACTGCTATTTCCCTAGCTACTCGTGGGACCGAAATGGATCCTCCGGAGTTTTCTTTGCCGCCTCCCAGTGGAAAAGATGGGCCCACTGACAGGTACCAACAGCTGATCAAATAAGAGGGCTCTTATAGCCAGTCCTCCTCACCCAGAAGTGAAATCTAAGAGTGTCTGATCAGATCACATGCTGGCTATCAGAACGTGTTTTTAATCATCAAAAGGAACGACGGCATGTTCGTGAAAGTTTCGCCTTTCCATATTCAAAAAGCCCTAGAAGGCGTTGCTGGCAGTTTAAAATCTGTTAAGCTACTGCGTAATGGGACACTGTTTGTGCAAATCGCATGCTCCTAACAAGTTAAGAACCTACAGAACGCACAAAGCTTTGGAGGAATATGCCATCGAAACCAAGCTGCATACATCACCGTCAGGTGTTGCGACGTGCAGGGATCTAGTGGAGAAACTGAAAAACGAGTGCGCTCTAGAAGGAACAGCTGACATGCAAAATATCAATAGGAGAGTGGATGGAGATCTTATAAAGTCTGACCCCTTTATCCTGACGTTTAATAGCACCAAACTTCCTGAGGATGTTAAAGCAGGTTTCCTCTGCCAAAGTGTGTGGCCTTATTTACACAACCCAATGTTCTCATGGAGAAGCTACCTGTGCCAAATGCAGTCAGGCCGCCCATGAAGATGTTCCCTGTTCGTCTCCACTGAAGTGCGCGAATTACTCTGGAGCTCACCCTATCTGGAGTCGGGACAGCAGCATGTATATGGAAGATACAAGAGCTTAAAACTGCGAATTCATCCCATATAAAGAGGCCAAAAAACTTACAAAGACATGCTGCCCCCAACTTTTACTATCTTCTTCACTTCAGTTGTTAAACAGCCAATGCAGAAAGCAGATGTGTGCAAAACTGATGCTGCTACAGGAAAGGAGGCTGCTAGTGTCAGCACTAGTACCAGCATTTGTCCCTGCACTTGTGCAATCGCAGTCATTTCTAAGCCTTTCCCTCCCCCCCAGATCATCAGAAAAAGCCGTGGTTGTTGACACAGTGGGGCCCCCTGCCCCTTCAAAGGTTCTGTCTGGTACGATGTCCAATGCTGCCACAACCACAGCCACAGTTGTGGCTGCTAAGTCTAAACAGGGAACAAAAATCAAAGATCAAACGTCCACCACAGGTTGAACTTTGCAGTAAACAGACCACCAAAGTCGATGTCAACCTCTCTGACGTCTCTCTCGATTTTTATTTAGACGCTTTGGAACTTGATATCGGATTGGGGCAGTCATCTCGCCCCAAGAGTGAGCCTCCACCCATTGTGGGCTCCCCTCCACGCCAGAAAGTTAGGATGGTAGATGGCTCCCATTGTGCAATGGAAAGTCAGTGCGTTCAGGACACATGTGGGGGAACTGAAGCTCCTGGCACAGGAACGCCTCCTATGAATGTGTTTGCAGGAAACACATCCTATGGAGCTGTAAACCCTTTGGCAAGGATGTGAGTTGGGAAATGGCCGATGGAGGGCTTGCTGTGTTTGTCAGTAGTGTGCACCACTCCTCTGCTTTCGCCCTGGCCAGTGACATGCAAGCATTTGCAGTGGAAATACATGCACGTCGGATGATTACAGTTTTCTCTCTGCATCTACCACTGCTGGATGCAGTAGAGTCTGAGGCTCTCACAGATCTTATGTAACAACTGCCCTAACTATTTCTCCTCCTGGGAGACTCCCATGCCCATCATGTACTGCGGGGCTCAAACTCTACTTCCCCTCGGGGTCGGGTTTCAGGAAAGCCTCCTGACATCTCACAAGCTGCGCATCCTAAACATTTGTACTCCCACTCATTTCTGTGCTGCTACTGGGTCATTCTCGGCAATCGACCTAACTCACTGTTCTCCAGCCCTCGACGACTACTTTCATCAGGAGGTCATTGATCACCTGCATTCCAGTCACCAATTCCAAATTCCCATTCACTTACAGGATGGAGGATTGCTGGAATGAAAGCCACGAACTTGGATGATTAGCATGGCTAACTGGGAGCTGTTTAGCAAGTTTCCTGTGTTTGAACACTATGAAAGCGTCCAGGAATCGGTGGACCACATCATGTGTGTGCTCCATCTTGCCACTGAACTGTCCTCATCACAGTCTTTCGGTACTCTTAGGAGATGAGATGTGCCTTGGTGGACAGAAGAATGCCATTCAGCCAACCAGGCCAGACGTGCGGCTCTTCGGCAGTTTAAATGCCTCCCGACAGCCGACAGCCTAGCGAGTCTCGAGAGCCAAGGCTTGACGTGTCATTAGGAAGAGCAAAAAATGGTCATGGCGAGCGTTCCAGGACTCCATCAACCCTTCCACGTGTTCTGCAAAAGTATGGGAGGCCATCCTGAAGATTTCTAGTGAACACAGTCGTACACTGAGAGCGACAGTGCTGAAACAGGGGTGTCTCATAACAACACCCAGAGACATCGCTCAGGTGCTGACCGGTCATTTTGCAAAAACTACAGCCGATGCAACCCAGGACCCGGCATTTTGTCGCCACTGTGTAGCTGTGGAGAGGGGCAGGTTGAACTTCAGATACAACTGTTCTGAGGCCTACAGCTCTCCTTTCACCATGTGGGAACTCGAATCGGTACTGTCTGAGACTCATGACATTGCAACTGATCACGACAAAATCCGGTACCGCATGCTTCGAAATTTGTCAGAGGCGTCTAAGAAAATCCTCCTCAAACGTTTTAATTTTATATGGCAGACAGGCAACTTTCCCAACTCGTGGAGGGATGCGGTCCTGATACCTCTCCTGAAACCACGAAAGGACCGTACACCTCCCAGTAGTTGCAGGAGTGTCGCCTCAACGAGCTGCGTAGGAAAGTCCACGGAACGAATGGTGTGCCGCCATCTAGTCTGGTGGTTAGAGACCAGGTAACTCCTTAGCCAGTCTCAGTGTGGATTCCAGACGTAACAGTCCACTGTCGATAACCTGACTCTGCTAGAGGCAGCTATTCAGCAGTCTTCCTCACATAACCATCCCTGTATTGATACATTCCTGAATATCAGTAAGGCGTACAATACTACTTGGAGAGAGTGTATTCTTTCACAACTGCATCAATGGGGCTTTCGTGGCCACCACCCCATACGGTCTTTCCCACCTCAGCGGTTTTTTAGGACCTGAGTTGGTGACTCGCTTTCATATCGGATTCAGCAGGAGAGTGGCGTCCCTCAGAGCAGTGTTTTAACTGTTACCCTCTTTTCCATAGCCATAAACAGTATCCCGTCTGCTGTAAACAGTACAATACTCTTTATTTGTGGGAGTTTTTGCTGTTTTCTGTTCCTCCTCCGGTGTTGCAACAGCAAGGCGTCAGCTGCAACTTACAGTGTGGAACTTAGAGGAGTGGATTGCAAAGATGGGATTTCAGTTTTCTGGGGATAAGTGTGTGTGTGTTCATTATAATCAGTTTGGTCGTTTTTTATTATTATTATTTGCCTGCCTTGCATATGAGAGACACCACACTTCAGAGTCTCAGTGAGGTTTCCAGGCCTCAGTTTTGACTCAAAATTGTCGTGGATGCCACACCTGAGGGACATGAAAGCCAGAACCCTGAATATCTTAGTGTCACAGCCACAGGTTTTGGGGAGCGGACAGGACACGTCTACTCCAGTTTTATCGGGCTTTCACGTCTTCGCGGCTGGACTATGGATCTGTGAGGCCGTGTTGGGGGGATATGCCTGGTCATGAGTGCTTACGGGACCAGTCCCACACCCAGTGTCTGTGCCGAGGCTGGGAAACAGCCGCCTACCATCTGGCGGCAGCTCCTCATGGTGCGTGAGGCGTGTAAGATCCTCACCAATCGGACTTCGCCTGCACGCCATACTGTTGCTCATTCTCTTCCGAAAATCTTTTCTCCAACCGTCCACGAGCCACAATTCTGTTTGAGATCTGCACGTATTATGTGCTGGAGTCACTCGATGTGCAGCAAGCACAGCAGAGATTGCACTCTTGCTTCCGCTTTTAATGCGTTACTTTCTGGTATCTTATCTGAACACCGCAACTATGCAGTTGTTTTTACAGATGGGTCGAAACAGGGCATTCAGTTGGTTGCTCTGTTGTGTTTCCAAATCGTGTCCTCAAGGTCGGACTGCCTCAAGCCTTTACTGTCTTTAATGTACAATTATATTGAATCTTGTGGGTAGTGGAGCACATGAGACGTTCTTCCAGTGCTAAATTTCTCATCTGTTCCGATTCTGTGAGTGCGCTTCACTCGCTGCAACTTTTGTACCCAGCAGATAAAGTAGTCCAGACTATCCATGTTGCCTTCCTCCAACGACTGGGGATGGAGGTGTGTTTCTGCTGGGTACCAGGGCACATGGGAAATGCGGGAAACAAAAGGGCGGATCTAGCAGCCAAGGAGGCATGTCTCGACACTGAGGTGTTTCAATGTGCCATTCCCCTGCATACTCTCACCTCGTTGTTGAGCTTCAGAGCCCTGCGTCAGTGGGACGATGAGTGGCTGAAGTGACCGACAATAAGCTCGTCTGGTAAAGCCCACAACTCGGCCATGGCGTACCTCCTTCCAGCCACGTCGACTGGATGAGGTCCTCCTCACTCGTCTTGACAAAGGCCACAGCACTATGACGCATGGCTTCTTGCTCCGGCGGGAAGACCCTCCAATGTGTGGCGCTTGTGGCCAGATTTTATTGGACTGCGTCTCATTTTCCAACCAGCGGGCAGCGACTGAGTTGGCGACGGACCAGAAATCTATTTTAGGTTAGGTTCAAACGAATGTTGTTAGAGTTTCAACGTTTTGCGAATTGTCCAACGTTTTTACCAAGATTTTAGTGAGATGGTTTCAATATATTCAAAGGGTCACTGGCTCGCCCATTTTTTTCTTACTTGTGTTTTAGTCTCCCGTAAAGCATCTTTTAATCTTTCCCATTGCCTTAGCGTATATTATCACATTTTAATAATTTCTTTCCCCATTCGTTTCTTTTAATGTGTGTAACGGTGCTGATAACCTCGCCAATGAGCGCCCGTAAGCACCAAACACTCACTCACTCACTCACACACACACACACACACACACACACACACACACACACACACTCGGAACACTATTTACCATATGGGTACCCAACTCTGTAGGAATGATGTTGAGAGTGAGCGGGATTTGCTTAGTTAGTAGTGTTAGTGTCATGACTTGCCACTAGGCGCAGGTACTGCTACGGTGACGTAGGGTGGAAACACAAGCATCAGTGTGGGTTACAGTTGCGGACAGTCAGCATGGGCCTGAACAAGGTGGGAGAGGCGTTACTCGTAAAGTTGCTTTATCGAAACAACTGCAACAGTGCTACTGCTCTGCCGAAGTATCGACGTATCAAAGGAAAACTCCGCTGTCCTCTTCCAGTATCGGTGTTGAGGAACAAGATCCGAAAGCTGTAATTAACTGACAATTTGGGAAACGCTCCTGGGACAGGCCGACGTCCAGTTTCGCCACAAATTGTTGAAGAAGTTACTGTTTCCAACATTTACAATGATGGACACGATGTGCGACCTTCAAGCATTGCACGAGCTGTGTCACAACAGCTGAACATTCCATGTTCGACCATCCGAAACGCGATGCGAACAATTGTGAACTGGTATCCCTGCAAACTCTCAGAACGCAGATGGTCGTCACATTGAGCAACGTTTGTAATCTCGACGTAAACATGATACGCAGTTAAGAAACGTTATCCTCTGATGCGGAAATTAAGATGTGTTTCCTTACTTGCTTTATTCGTTATTTGTCTTCCGCTTGTCCTACGACAGGTATCGTGTCTAAGACATTTTCCAATCGGTTTTATCTTGACCTCACTAGGAAAGAAACAACAGCAGAGTCTGTAGATAATCTAAGAGGGCTGGTCAGATTTTCTCCGAAGTCCTTTCCGTAGATTAGGAAAAGCAGCAGGTCCGCAACACTTCCTTCAGGAACGCTAGATATCATTTCTTTTGTACGCGAAGACTTTCCATCAATTACTACCAACTGTGACCTTTTTGACAGGAAATCACGAATCCAGTCGCATAACAGAAACGAAATTCCGTAGGCACGCATTGTGAGTAGAAGTCTGTTCGGAGGCACGGTGTCAAAATCCTTTTGGAAATCGCCTTTCGATGTGCGAATAAAGAGCTAGTGTTGTTGCACAAGAACGACATTTTGTGTTTCCGTGGTGCCTAAGTGCGAGTAGGCCGTTTTATTCGCCGTAATTAATAACATTCGAACGCAGTATATGTTCCATATTTCAATTGCAAGTCGACATCGGTGATATGGGTCTGCACTTCTTCGGATTATTCCTGCCCCCCCCCCCCCCCCTTTGAGTATTGGTGTGACCTACGGAGCATTCCACTCTTTACGTACGGTCCTTTCGTCAAGTGAGCGATTGTATACATTTGAGAAGTACGGAGCTATCGTATCAGACCCTATGAAAGGGTTCTAATTGGTATTCATTTTGGATCAAAAGACTTGCCTTTAAAATTGACTAGTTCAGAAACCTGACATAGCATGGGTATTCATTTTCACAATTTTCTGTTAGAACCGAAAACAAAACAAAAAAAGATCTTAGTTTGCAGTATAATATCTAAAATATTTCATTTCCATGTATTCCTGAAAGTACGTTTGAAATGATGCAGTAGACTTGGTGTGAGATGGTCCCAGACAGTTTGTGTTTGGGCGCATCTACTTCGCGTGTCTTCTTCTCTGTGGCAACGCCTCTTCATAGCTCCATAGACTGTTATTGTTTCCGCTTACAGGCGTTTGCGCTTCGCAGTTGAAAACTGTCAAAAGCGCTCCCAGGTGTAAGGTACTTACTTACGTTGATTCGACTGTAGGAATGCCTAAGTAGTAAAGAATAAATGTATTAAAACCTCATGCATGGTGCCCAATTCTTTCAGACATCTCAGTATTTATGACATCATACCTCTTGAACTATGTGTCGTACAAAGATATATTTCTGTAGGTAAATTCAGCGCCGTATGTGGATATTAACTGCGAAATACGTCACGAATGGCGTTAGTAGCAGAGAAATAATAAATTTAAACGCCATGCATGACGCTGCGGATTTCCACGCATCTCGCTGTTTATGACTTCATCTCTCCTGATATATGACTCATTCAGTGATATAATTCTGTGGCATACATGAATATAGTCCACAAAATGTGTTGCGAATAGAATTACTAGCAAAGAAATAATTAATTTAAACGTCATGCACAATCATTGTTTATGGTGTTATATTTCCTGAATTCTTGTAGGCAGGTGGTTCTTACCACACAGTGATTGTTGCCTGACAATAAGGGTTATATGTACTGAATTTGGTAGAAATCGGTGGATTGATTTAGAAGGGGGAGTGTATATCACACACGAGAGAAGAAGAATCAAAATCTTCTTTAGTTAATGGGGCTCCAAGTAGCCACAAGTTTCTACAGTTAGTAATAGATATTCTGCCGCCGTCGTTGTAAGATGCCCCACTGCCCGTAAGGCAGTCCATGTGACGCGTGCTGCCTGCATCACAAACGTCCCTTTCATTCTCCACAGACATTTAAAGACATTTTAAGATTGTTCGGTATATATACTGCTGAAAGTAATGCTTCATAATTTTAAGTTTTTTTTTTTTTTTAAATACGAGTGTTGTTAACGTTCAACAGCTTTATTATTCATGCCTACATATTCTTTTCTCAATGCAATCACTCTGGTGGCGAATACGTTTCTCCCAAGGTGGGGCCAATTTTTGTAACACCGTCACTGCAGCATTTTTGTCTTTGTTAATGGAGTCACCTCACCTCTGCATGCACCACTTCTAGAGATGGGCAAAACTGTTCTTTTCAGAGATCGGATCAGAACTGTTCACTCCCTGAAATGAACTAGCTCTTTTCCATGACTCACCACTCATTCACAATAGAAAATAAATGGAAGGCACATTGCCCTTTAAACTTGGTTTATTCCAGTACTATACCTGTATTTTGATCTTATTTGGTCCTATTTTGAAGTAACACAGATAATGATTAAGAATTTTGTATTGCTTTTTGAAATTTCCACCATATGACAAAGTTTTTGATTATTGATTTATTTTGCACTATCGTGGTTTTTTGGGTGATCAGAAAATGTTGTAACTTGAGATTTACATTAACAATATATTTTACTATAATGTATTATAATTTCATTAACCTCATACAAATACATCGCAAGCCATATATTTTTAAAGTGAACGTTTCCTTCTGAAGACGCCTAAAATCGCAAAATCCGTACCAGAATAAGAAAAAAAAATTTGACTGTAAGATTAAAGTGCTGCATATAGCCTTACGCAGAATAAAACAAGGAAAATATTGATGTATCACATTTTGCAATACCTTTATCGGTTCGCTCGTAATTAAAGCGTAAATTCGAGTGTCCATAATAAAAATCCTATAGTAAGAGGAGTTGTCAGGAACCTAATCTGATCAGTTTAAACTAATAAAAATAAAATAAAAACAAATGATGTATACATAACATAATAATGTAATATACATAGCGGTATTACTACGAAGAACAATATCCAGTAGAAACGAACTCCGATGCAGAGGCGCTGAGTCAACCAGGTCGAGCCCCAAGCTGTATTACTGCGTGAGCTAAGACCGCAGAGACCAGAGTGACAACTGAGTTGCTTTGCTCAACGCTCTGGCTAGAGTCGAGAACGGTGGGATGAGCATTGAGCGGGCGAGTTCCGAGGGTGGGGGGAGCGGTGAACGGCCACCAGTCACCGGCTCCGAGACAAATCATTCTCTTGCGAGCAGGTTGTTGCAAGTAGTTCTTATGTTCTCCGCTAGGAGGCTCTCTGTCCTGTTGCTCGCATCAACTGCCCAGAGGGCAGGGCGTGCGACTGAAAGGATCGCCGACGGAGTGCGATGCTAAGTTAAGCTGCGTCAGACACTGCATGCGGCAGAGGAAGCACAGAGATGGCACGGCATATGTGAAACACAAAATCCAATGGGGCACTGCACAATGCCGGCAGCCAAGGCAGAAGCAGGGCAGAGGCCGGCGCTGGCTGTGTTGTGTGGCGTGCAGTGTGCTCTGACCAGCGGAGGCCCCGCTGATCTGCTCCGACTCTCTCTCTCTCTCTCTCTCTCTCTGCTGTGGGAAACATTTGGAGCTACCGTTCTTTTTTTCTGAATCACTGATTGTTCACTCCTTTGAAAGATTCAACTCTATGAATCAGTTCAGGAGCGGATCCCCCATCTTTAACTGCTTCATCACTAATAAAGCGAACTGCTTGAAGGTGTTCTTTAAATTTTGAAGAAAGATGAAAATCGAATGCGGCCAAGTCAGGGCTTCATGGAAAATGACCTGTGACAGTGTATGGAAGAGGGCGTACTGTTAAAAACATCTCAGCACTCGTGTGTGGTTCGGCATTGTCATGTGGAAGGAGAGGGTGCGACATGTGTCCACAGACAGTTCGAATTCGAGGCTTGATTACAACACGCTCTTTCACACGTAGTGACATAGATCTTACACACCGCCATGTTACACTCTACAATTAGGAGCACACTGGCGGCTGTGGGCAGCAAATACGTAGACATGAAGAATAAACATGTAGAATGTTAATAACCTCTTTTCATTTAAAAAACTCTAACAGTTTTCTCATACAAAACTGAAAGGCATTACAATCTCAATCCCTCGCGCTGCTTCACTCACAACACAAGATTTACAACTACGCTTTCCGTGGGCTAGAAGAATGGCAGAAAGATATCTCGAACAATTGTCTGCAGCTCGTGGTCATGCGGTAGCGTTCTCGCTTCTTCCCGGCGGGGTCAGTGATTTTCTCTGCCTCGTGATGACTGGGTGTTGTGTGATGTTCTTAGGTTAGTTAGGTTTAAGTAGTTCTAAGTTCTAGGGGACTGATGACCGTAAATGTTAAGTCCCATAGTGCTCAGAGCCATTAGAACCTTTTTTTTTTTTTTATCTCGAACAAAGAGCTAGAATGGAATGAAGTATCTTGGTCTAGAAAAAAAAAATAAAAAAAAAGAAAGAGAAAAAAGACGTCGAGGGGTTTGGTTAGGTAAGACACATACATGACCAACAGTAGCCCAAAAACAAACGTAAATTACACACGTTCTATCTCGGAAATCATTCACAGTACGACATATTTTCATATGAAGTCTTCGCTTCATATGAGCATTTCTGTCACATCCTTGAGTATTGACCATTCCTCTTGGGACATCCTTTACATACACCTAGTAAAGCACACAGAAAATATGGAGATGCCGAGTACTCGTGTGTGAAAGCGTTATCAGCACCTGCAGTGTTTGGAAGGGGTCTCACTGGGGATCGTCACGTGGTCGACTGTTCGAATAGTGCGGTATTCAGATTTTGAAACAGACGGATGCGACTGCGATCCGATGTGGGAATGCTGAGTAACGTAAGGGTGGTTGTACTCATCGTAAAGGACCCTGTAGAGCTCGTCTGACAGCTACGTTGGAGGGTCGCTGTATGTGAACCAAAGCATTAGCATTTGCCATCCGAGAACAAACAGCTGACTGCCTGCAACATTCTGTTCCATAGTAGCGCACCCCTCATCGGAGAGGAGCAGCAGCTGGACCACGAAAATAACGTCTGATGGGTGGATTGGTGCTTAATGCCACGACACACACGACTCGATCTGGAGTGGTGACACGACCTGGAAGCGTCGATTCCTAACACTGTGTTCCACGATGAAATGCGTTTCAGTGATACCACAGATAATCAGTGTCGGAGAGCGCAGCGGGGATATGGAGAGGGGTTCCATTCATCCGGTGTCTCGGGGAAACACAGTGGTGTTACCTTGGCATCATAATGTGCAGATCGGACGGGAACGATTTGAGGTCGCGGCCGGCAGTGACTGACGGACCTCTGAATGCACAGCGGCACGTCGCAGACATATTGGATCCTTATGTCACCTCTAATGCGACTGTATCTGGAGGACGATGTTGATCCACAGAAGGCACTTGTCTCTGTGAACTATCTGCGCGATACTGAGGAAGTCTAGTGGCGAGCGAGATCCAGAGATGTATCACCGAGACAACTCCATCCCAGTGCCAGTATCCAGCATATCAAGTTGCAGTTGCAAAAGTTTCGACCAGTTTGCCCAACGACAAGATTGGACGGCTTTACGACGCCCTTCCCAACCGAACAGGTGCATACATCCAGGCCACAGGGGGGCAACGTTATACCGATAATTGAAATCAGACAGCCAAATTATTTTTAAATTTGACTCCATTTTGTAATCGATTTCCTGTTTTCTTTCAGGCAGAGAATATTGTGCTCAGTTTGCGGCCGCATGGCATTTGAATTTCCCAGAACGCGCATCGAGCGGCACGTTCCAGCCATAGAGAGCCACGTAGAGAGCACTTTTGTTCCCGCTTTTTTTTTTTTTTCTCGCCCGGAAGTTTACTTAACGCTATTTCATCGGATAGCAGCGTATAACAGGAAACAAACTTATTTTATAAATAATTCTATATCCCACTACACTTCCACATTTCAGCCTTCAATACGGAAATCTGTAAGAAAATGTTGATCAATTTCTTAGGTGATACTCGTGCAGTATTCACATTGCAGTTCTTCTCATAATGATAGTTAATTTGTTGTAGTTCTTTTTTTGTAGTCATATACAACCAACAATTCTCTTCACTCCTGCCCTTTCAAGCCATTTTTCTTTCTTTTCTGGTAAGGTTCTTCGTCTGGATGTAGGGGGCTCGTCGATGTTATCGTGTTGGGTGATGTCCTTTGGATACTTGGCTAATTTATTCTTGATACGTTGTTTGCATTATCGCAAACTAATTCATGTGCTTCTATGTAGGGAAGATTGCAAGTGGCACACAGAGGAGAATCTGCCAGATTAGTAGACTCCGGTCTTGAGTTAGGATTTTTCTGTGCACAACTTAATACCACTTTACTCTTACAATAGTAGGTAAAAGCGAATCGCGGCTATTTTTCCTGATTTTTTGACGGTTAAAGTATCTGATAGTTTGTTCTGTAACATTCCTACTTCTACTTTGCATCACGTTTGTGTATAACTGTTTCACTTTGGTCGTATATTTCTGTTTGATGTGGTAGATGGCCTTTATTGCTGCAGCAGCTCTTTCTTTGACAGGGTTACTGAAGAATGACAAGGTGGTTTGCAGGGTAACTCCAAGATACTTGAATTTTGGCTCTACCTCTAAAGGTTTATTGTGCAGGGTCATTGTATTTCTGGGAGCGTCTTTCTCTCCTTTACTAAAAGTCATTTGTTTGGTTTTGCTGTGGTTTATTAGCAATCCATTTCTTTACACCCACGATGTGAGCCTGTTGAGAGCCCCTTGGAGCTCTTCTGCATTTTCTGAGCTAATTGTCATGATGTCCACACAGAGAATAAGTGATGCTGAGGTGTCTCTGATTATGACTGTGATGTCTGCTGTCATGATGTTGAATAGTGTTGCACTAATTGGATCTCGTTGTAGAACTCCGTTTGTTTGGATTACATTCAGGATATTGCTATGTAGTTGGATATTGTTGTATCTCAGGATATTTGAAACTGTAGTTACCAATGGGTGTGTGGTTCCTATCAGACGACTGAACTTTTTACTAGTGCCACTCTGTCGATGAGGTCAATGTAGAAGTGTTATTTTACACATAATAATCTATGAAACAGTATTTTATCGGTCCAACATTTTCTGTAGTATAATTTATATCTATATTATCTTATCGCTCATCCAACAGTATTTCATAAAAATCTACAACATACTATGCTTAGTCATGTTTTGGCATTGTTCATATTTTCTCGATAATTAATTTAAATATATTTTAGCAACAGTATGTCCTGCAGCGTTTTCTTTTATAATGTCTAGATCCAAGCAACATCCATTTTCCTTTGACTACCTCTATACATAATTCTTTCCTTTTGAAATCATATTTATTGTTTGTAATTTTATTTTCATAAAGCTTCTCATATGATTTTTAAACAACATGTTGCTCTTTTCCTCAATATTCCACATATAGTTGATATCTAAAATTTACACCCCATTTCTGAAGCTTTATTTACTTCATCAGTTGTCCAAAGTCCATTACAACTTGTTTCATTATAGTTGCATTTTTTATTTTGTTTTCTGCACAATCGACACATAAAGAAAATGACAATTGTTCCATTTTTATGAGTCTTTATTCATACTGGCAAAACAAGACGACATAACTGTCTTGCTGCCAATACTTTAATTTTGTTCTAGTATATGACTTCCTATTATAATGTTTTGGTTTATATCATTTTGGTAGATGACTTACTGTATAATAATCATAAAATTGTACTGTTGGATAAAGACTACATACTTCGATATATCTTGATTTGTGATAACACCATCTGTCTCAATTTTGCTGCATTTGTCTGGACACTATAAAAAGATCTTCTCAGACTTAACAATTCGACAATTTCCAGTGATTGTTTTAATTTTTTATGTTTTTATGTACTGTTGAATTAATCCAAATACATTCCCACATTTCTCATACATTATATCCAGTGTTCCATATTTCTGCATTTCTCATTGATGTATTTTGATATTAATCATCCATCAATTGATTATTTTTGTTGAAATTGTTTCAATTTTAAAACATTTTTACAGCCTTGCCAACAGCAGCCATGGTACTGATAAACACTATTGGTTTCTTTATCAAATCCATCTACTTTTGCTCCAGCTATGTTTTACTTCTCTGCTAATAAGTATGCTTTACTGCTTAAATGTTTAACTGTTTAAATGATTTAACATAGTTATAAATTCTGTATTATAACACTCGGTTTGTGCTTTATCCAAGATCCAATTTCTCTATTAGCTAAATATTTAGATGTGCAACTACCCAAAAAAACTCTGGCAATTGTTAAATTAAAGGAATGGGTCCATTTTTCCTATTTGTAGGAATTGTTTTCTTATATGTCAACAGCCTCTTCTCTGTATATCTACTCCAAAATAACAATCACCATAAATTCCCTTCCTCATATTGAATATATACTTTTCTTTAATGTTTTGACCTTGCCTTTTGAGAAATTCTTCTCTTTCTTTTGGTTTCATAGTTTTAGCGCAATAATATATAATATCATGAATTGATCCTATATAATTTTAATTTTCCTTTACATTGAACAAATGTGGGAACTACCTTTTATTAATTCTTTCAAATCAAACGTTCGTTTCAAGGAATTTATTAAGTTTTTGTTGTACAAAATTGCTGCTATCTATAATTTTTAGATTTAATTGTTTGTCCACCAATAACATTAATTTAATCCTGTGTAGATAGTATATGATTTTATTGTATTTTAGCACAATACTTGAAAGTAAATTTTAAAACATAACCATTATGAACTCAGCTATGAATGTATAGTTTTTACTTTCTTTCAATATCATCGAATTCTCGGATTCATCATCTGTTATGAATTAATGAATATTGCTGTTAAAATTGTAAATGGTAATTTTGGGATCATTTATCACAACATTAAAAATTGTTTTTAGTTATTTTATTGGATGTGAAGCATTCAGAAACAGTATATACTTTGAATTCTCTATGAATATGACAATTACTACAATTACAACACCCATTGACTTCATAGCATTCTATAATTTATCCCTCACAAATACCACCTTTTTTTCAATCTGTATTATATATTATATAGATGTGCTTCAATTTCTAATTCTTTTTAACAGTTTCTACATTTTTCAATGCCCCTTTTATATTTTTCTGATCTTGAACGAATCTTTTTACATCCTCCACATTTGTAAAATGTACCACAAACTATTTGCCAATTGCTTAAGCTTTCTTTATTGTAACAACATCTGTTACATTTTCTGCAATATAATTTATACTCCGCAGTTTCATGTTTTCAATGAAAGAATAATATACATACTCCTGCAAGCAATTCACACTGATGTTTTTGTTGTTATATGTTTTCTTACGTTTAACACAGAAATGTCAAGATCCTAAAGTTAGTGCCATAATGCTAATTACATCAGAACAGTTGTGATTTTTACTGAAATAGATTCTTATTTGCTTTTGAGGATCATAATAGATAACTGAATTGAAATTCTTATCACATAGAACAGTTATCTGGATTCCTCATAAATTGCTCAACACTTTCAATGCAGTCTAGGTTTAAACCTACTTCTTGGTATTTGGATAATTGATTATATATTTTTTCGTTAATTCTTTTTGTACCTTTTGTTTGTAACCTTCTCTAATTCTCTTAATATTAAGTAGGTAAGAAAATCACTTCACTTTCCTTTGACCTACTCCATCTCATCTACTTTTCAATCTATCACTTTTTATGCCTTTTAGTAGTAATTTTTCATCTCTAATTGTAGCTACTGTCACACAAATGTAACAAAAATGTTTCCCTTTAAATGAAGCTGAAAATAAAGTATAAGTTACAAATAAAAAATGTATTGTATAATAGAACAACTTGTTAATAAAACAAAAACAACTAGTGAGAGACTTGGCTGATCGCTACTTACAGGAATTTAATAATAATAATATTTTTTAAAATATTAAAGATATTTACACAAAAGGACAAAAAGTTTAAAAGACTTTATACTAATTACAGAACCATTTCATGATGATATTATATGATATGATATGATTATACGATAAGATATATCAGTTTTTAGTTTCTTGTGAAGATAATATGCTACATTTCTTATGCAAAACATGCTGTTCAAGCTAAGTGACCTTTCCACTTAGATTAGAATTCAGAAACATGTAAAGGAGCTAAACAAGGTAGTAATGTAGATATGGATGTAATGAGAGGTAAATATACTAATCCAATTCTTATTTGTTACAAGATAGAATTAACAAATCCTGAGGATCATACATTTTTAAGAATTATGAGAGATTTGGTAAGGAATTTGTAAAGAACATTATTATTCGTTAGATTAAGACATAAAACAAGATTTTGCAGGAGTTTTTAAAGAAGGAGAAATGTGCAAATTTTGACAACTAATTTTAATTTTAGAATGCAAGAACAACTTAAAGACAAATGTTATGTAACAATTAACAAGCACAACATTACTATGGGAAGAAACTGCCTAGTATTCTAATTCTAGAGTGTGACCCACAAAAAATTTCGTTTCCAGTTAACCAGCACAGTAGTTTACGAGAAGGGTAGCAACAACATTCCAGACAAACGATTAAAGGGAAATTTTGCTTCTTTATTATCTAAAGGAAATGGAATTAGAAGGCTGGATTCAACAATTTATAATTATACTGACCTAGATTTCCAAAAAGCACATCAGTTTGATTCATTAACAGATTGTTTAGAATTAACAACAAGTAACAGCAAATGTTTCGATAAATCTCCATTTTACTCTGTTCCATTATATAAAATGTAGCAAAAATTAAATGATGCTTTGTAAAGTAGTTTCTGCCGTATCAACAAAAATATATGGCAGTACGTCTATTAGGGTGACAAAAACATTAAGAAAAGGTACAGGACTACAAATAAAAATTGAAACAGAAAATAATGAAGAAAGAGAAAATTTAATTATCTTTGCTTTATCGTATTTCGCATTCGGGGGGACGACGGTTCAATCCCGCATCCGGCCATCCTGACTTAGGTATTCTGTGATTTCCCTAAATCACTCCAGGAAAATGCTGAGATGGTTCCTTTGAAAGGGCATGGCCGACTTCCTTCCACATCCATCCCTAATCTGATGAGACTGATGACCTCAGTGTCTGGTCTCCTTCTCCAAACAACCCAACCCCTTATCGTATTTGCCGTCCATTGCTTGCTCATTAAGGAGGGTAGGAGGTCAAACGGGCCGACTTGGAGCAGGAGTGGCACCACAGGACTTTTGAATTTCCACTGTCTATACTTTTACAAATAAATTGAGAAAATTTTGTTAGCATGACCAGGAAGGATTCAGAATTTACACTCATAGCTGTGGAAGTTCTAAAATATAACGAAGTTATTTTTTTACGTGTGAAATTTCATCATTTATTTCACTTACTAATGGCAGCATTTGTTGCTGTAGGTAAGCATTTCTTCATAAGTAAGAGAGAGTCTTCGATGAATTTTACACATCATACAAACCATACTGAAAGCTGTATGAAACTCCAGAATTTTTCAAATATATTAAAAACTGTGGTAAAAATTGAGGTAATTAACTATAAAATTTGTGTTTTTTCTAAACATGAAGTTTAAAATATAACAGATCACGTTCATTCATAAATTAAATAAATTCCAGAGTTTCATACACATGTGAGTATGGTATGTATGCTGTGCAAAATTCATTTAAGAATCTCTCTAACTTATGAAGAAACGTGTACCTATAGCAACAAATGCAGCCATTAGTAAGTGAAAAAATGATGAAATTTCGGACATAAAAAAATTTATTTTGTTGTGTTTTCGAACTTCCACTGCAATGAGTGTGAATCCTGAATCCTTCCTGGTCATGCTGATAAAGTTTTATGAATTCATTATATTCATACACCATTGTAGCAGTGTATTGGTTTTTCTCAAATTTGTCTTTATAATATTTATCATTATTTATTTCGCTTTCATCAATAGAATCTGACTCACATTCCAAAAACATTTATAATTGCCTTGCAAACGTACTTTATATATGTATGTACTGTGCATGTTTAAATCTTTTTGTCCTACAAATGCATGTTCTCATGTTCTTTTTTATTGTAAAGAGTACTTTTTGAAAACCGTTTTGTAGTGAAATCTAATCCAAGGATTCTACATGGCATTCTTCGTCAAGCAAACTACATATCTTTTCTCTTATATCTAGGTAATGAATTTGATACTTGTAAAATATATCTATAATTTTAGCATTTCTGTCTCCTCCATTTATTACTACAAATTTTTAGTATAACTATTTTTAATAAAAATAATTGAAAAAATTAATTATTTCTAAAGACACTTTCAGAGACAAGTGTATTCATTTCTACTAACAAAGAAATTATAGGAAAGGAATGGATTTACTTATTATGCAGTTATTCTGTATATATGTTGTTGTTGTGGTCTTTTGTCAAGAGACTGGTTTGATGCAGCTTTTCATGCTACCCTCTCCTGTGCAAGCTTCTTCATCTCAAAGTACCTACTGCAACTTACATCCTTCTAAATCTGCTTTGTTTATTCATCCCCTGGTCTCGCTTTACGACTTTTACAATCCAAGCTGAACTCCAATACTAAACTGGTGGTGCCTTCATACCTCAGAGCGTCTCCTGTCCCTTCTTCTAGTCAGTTGTGCCACAAATTCCTCTTCTCTCCAATTCTATTTGGTGCCTCCTCATTAGTTACATGATCTATCCATCTAATCTTCAGCATTCTTCTGTAACACCACATTTCTAAAGCCTCAATTCTCTTCTTGCCTAAACTATTTATCATCCATGTTTCACTTCCATACATGGCTACACTCCATACAAATACTTTCAGAAAAGACTTCCTGACAATGAAATCTATACCCGATGTTAACAAATTTCTCTTCTTCTGAAACGCATTTCCTGCCATTGTCAGACTATATTTTTATCCTCTCTACTTCTACCAAGAATAGTTATTTCGCTCCCCAGATAGCTAAACTCATCTACTAATTTAAATGTCTCTTTCCCTAACCTAATTCCCTCAGCATCACCTGATTTAATTAGACTATATTCCATTACCCTTGTTTTGCTTTTGTTGATGTTCATCTTAAATCCTCCTTCCATGTCATTGTCCATTCTGTTCTACTGCTCTTCCAGGTCTTTACTGTGTCTGACAAGATAGCAATGTCATCAGCAAACCTCAAAATTTCTATTTCTTCTCCATGGATTTTCATTCCTACTCCGAATTTTTCTTTTGTTTCCTTTACTGCTTCCTCAATATATACATTGAATAACATCAGGGATAGGCTACAGCCCTGTCTTAGTCCCTTCTCAAAGACTGCTCCCTTTTCATGCCCCGAAACACTTGTAATTGCCGTTTGTGTTTGTACAAATTGTAAATAGTCTTTCACTCTCTGTTTCTTACCCTTGTCACCTTCAGAACTAGAAACAGAGTATCCCAATAAACATTGTCAAAAGCATTCTCTAAGCCTACAAATGCTAGAAATGTAGGTTTACATTTTCTGAATCTATCTTCTAAGTTAAGTTGTAGGATCAGTATTGCCTCTCATGTTCCATCATTTCTGCGGATACCAGTTCGATGTTTCATGAGGTTGGATTTTACCAGTTTTTCCATTGGTCTGTAAAGAATTCGTGTTTGTATTTTTCAGCCATGATTTGGTATTGGAATTATTATATTCTTCTTGCAGTCTGAGCGTATTTTGCCTGTTTCATTCATGGTAGAGTTTTGTCAGGGCCAGCTCTCCAAAGATTACTGGTAGTTCTTATGGGATGTTGTCTTCGCCTGGGGCCTTGTTTCTACACACGTCCTTCAGTGCCCTGTCAAACGCCTTACGTATTATCATAAATCCCATTTCGTCTTCATCTATGTTCTCTTCCATTTCGACAGTATTGCCCTCCAGGACATCGTCCTTGTATAGATCCTCCTTCCACCTTCATTCCATAATGCTCTTTCTGAATCTCTCTACAACATCTGGTTCTTTCATGTTATCCAGGTCCCATCTCCATAAATTCCTACTTTTTTGTAGTTTCTTCAGTTTTAGTCTATAGTTCATAAACAATAAATTGGGATCAAAGTCCACATCTGCCACTGGAAATGTCCTACAATTTAAACCTGGTTCCTAAATCTCTGTCTTACCATTACATAACATTATATAATCTATATGAAACCTTCCAGTATCTCCAGGACTCTTCCACGTATACAACCTTCTTTCATGATTCTTAAACGAAATGTTAGTTATGATGTAGTTATGCTCTGTGCAAAATTCCACCAAGTGGCTTCCTCTTTCCTTACACCAATTCCAAATCCACCTCCAACTTTTCCTTCTCCTCCTATTCCTACTGTCTAATTCCAGTCTCCCATGTCTATTAAATTTTCGTCTGCTCTCATTATCTGAATCATTTCTTTTATCTCATGATACATTTCTTCAATTTCTTTCTCATTTGAGGAGCTAGTTGGCATATAAACTTGTACTACTGTGGTAGGTGTAGCCTTTGTGTCTATCTTGGCTACAGTAATGTTTGTAGTAGCTTATTCGTGCTCCTATTTTTTTATTCATTATTAAAACTACTCCTACATTATTCCTATTTGATGTTCTATTTATAAGCCTGTATTCACCTGACAAAAAGTCTTGTTTCTCCTGCCACTGAACTTCACTTATTCCCACTATATTTAACTTTAATTTATTCATTTCCCTCTTTAAATTTTCTAACCTAGCTGCCTGATTAAAGGACCTGACGTACCACACTTCGATCCGTGGGACACCAGTTTTGTTTCACCTGATAACTATGTCTTCCTGAATAGTTCCTGCATGGAGGTCTGAGTGGGAGACTATTTTAACTCCGAAATATTTTACCAATGAGGACGCCAGTTGATGTAACGATACAGTAAAGCTGCATGCCCTCAAGAAAAATTATGGCTGTACTTTCCCCTTGCTTTCAGCTGTTCACAGAACCAGCACAGCATGGCTGTTTTTGTTAATGTTACATGACCAGATCAGTCAATCATCCAGACTGTTGCCTCTGTTAGAGGATATAATGTTTACCATATTTATTCTGCATAAGATGGAATTTTAAATTGTCCTCTTCATATTTTTGGAGATTATTATATGTGTAAATTTGTACCATGTTTAGTTGGAATTAATATAGGGTATCAAGACAGTAATACAGCTATTCCAGATAAATTTGAAACAATTAAAATGGATAAAACTGCAAATATATAGACATAAAAATGTAAACAATCAAGACTATTTTTTTATATTTCTCTACTGTTGTTTTAATTTTATCTAATTTATGTTTAATCTTGTAGTTTAGACCTTATTTCTTAGTTCAAATTTTTTCCTCAAGCCAATAACTGGAACAGAAATATTCCTGAATGTTTTTGAATTAAAAATAGATTTTTTTCGATAATTATCAAAAGGAAAGATTGGAAATGATTGGATCTAATCCTTCTTGTAGATCCTCTAGTACTTTACAGCTTTTTATTTATATATTTTCTAATATTTGCCCTTTTTATATTTTTGATCAGTTCCTTTTCTTCTTCTAAATACAAAAATAGTTAGTGCTTATAAGTAAACTGTTCTGGGCAAAGAATGTTCATTAGAAGTATAAAACCATCTGTTTTTATTTCCAAAACTGGATCTTCCTTGAGAAAGTAGGAAATTTCTAATTCTTGCCAAGGTACTACATGGAATATGAATAAATCCTTTTTCCTTAAGAATATTGCTATTTTCCTTCATTTCTGTAAGTTTATTTTCATTTTGTCCTTTAACAACACATAATATCATTTGGGAATTTCCTACATCCTTTAAACCTCATATCTAAAGATATTTTTATCGTTTGTCACAAAAGCATATATTTCAAACAATTCTTTTTCGGTTTGTCTCTCAATTGTCTATTTCTTCATAGTTTTCTCTCATTTTTTGTTCCTTCTCTAAAATATTATTGTGTTCTTCCTTTAAAGTTTGAATTTTATCCAAATATTCTCGTTTTCTTTCTTATATGCCTAAGTTTTTTAATTCTCAATCTCATTTTGTTGTAGATCCTAGATATACCATTTTTAGTTTGTTTCATTTCTTTAATGGGAAATGAATAGAATTTGTTGGCAATATTAATTCTTTTTCCACACATGAATGCAATAATAGCAGTTGTGTTTATTAATCCCAAATTTCGAATATTTATTTCTTTTGGTACTGTAGAAACTAAACTGTTGGATTTAGAAATATATGTGTCTCCAAATTTTAAAAAGCCTGTCTGCTTTATAGATACTACATTCTCTGAGTCTTCAATTTCTATGTAATTACTGACCAAGCAATAGAAACTAAAGGCTGATAACAGGAATATAATCAATTCCTATCTTTCTTCATTATTATTTGTTACAATTTTTACTTGTATTCCTGTTGATTTTTTAAATTTTTTTTACAACCTCGATAGACATACTGCAATAAATTTTTGCAGGAACTACTATGCAATGTATCTGTTAATTTTT
This sequence comes from Schistocerca cancellata, assembly GCF_023864275.1. Lineage (NCBI taxonomy): Eukaryota > Metazoa > Arthropoda > Insecta > Orthoptera > Acrididae > Schistocerca > Schistocerca cancellata. The sequence goes on along the minus strand of NC_064631.1, from coordinate 12,028,390 downwards.
GCCACATTTGAGATAATGGAACAGAATAAGAAGGAGTCCTTTCGAAATATTTACTGTTATTTGTTGCTTATTCTAGACAATCTGGTAATTCATCAAATAAAATACTGTTCCAGTTTTGTATTGCCATTTATTTACCTAATTTAGAAGTAAACCTTTCCTTTAGTCTTTTGTCTCAAATGCTGTTGCTAAGCTGCTTGTAAACTCTTGGGCTTGTTAACTGGCAACCAAATGCGTTGTGGATCTAAATCTAGAATTAGAATTTATCCATGTTATACAATCTCTTCCCACAGCGTTGTTGTTGTTGTTGTTGTTGTTGTTGTTAACTACTACATTATATTCTTCTTTGTAGTCTCCTTGCATTATACGAGGGTTGTTAAATAAGCAATGCCCAACTTCTTCTTTCTCAGAACATTTTTATTGTTAAGGGTCTTAATTTACTGACAATATACAACAACATGTCTTGTTTATGTCCTATTCTTCTACATAGTTTCCATATGTTCTATGGCTGTACGCCAACATTGTGGAAGAGCATGTATTCCCAGCTGGTGAAAGCTCTTGTCCTGTAGGTGTAGCCATGTTTTCACAGTATGACTGACACACTGTTTAAGTGGCCCAAAGAGATGGAAATCTGAGGGTCCCAGGTCTTGCTTCTAGGGTGGATGAGGCAATGATGTCCAACCCAAGTGTGGCTTGTCATGAAGCTCTGTTTCTCTATTTCCTGAATGCTGTAACTTTCTTTACCCATCCCCCAATGGTACTCCAATAAACTGCAGCATCGCCATACACTGCACACAGACATTTATGGATGTTCACCACAGTTTCTTTTTCTGCATACAAAAATTCAACAACAGCACGCTGCTTGTAACATGGGTCGTATGTAGACGCTATTTTGACGTGTACAATGGCTCTGACATCTGCCAGAACGGTTTGAAACTTCACCGGTGTAGGGAACAAACATCAAACGTGAAGCACCAACCAGGACGTTTGTTTTTGTATAATACTGTCTTTTTTTAAAAAAGTTGGGCATTACTTATTGAACGACCCTGGTAAAATTAAATTTTTTGTTAAATATTTGCACATTCTGCTTTGTTAAAAAATACTGCAAAATCTTATGTCATATCTGAATCTAATAGATAATGTTTTTACAAAGTTATTGCAAAATTTCTGGTAACTCTGAAAAGTGTATCAATCCTAGGATCTGTTAATTCTATGCTGTAGGAAATAAAAATTGGATTAGCATATTTACTTCTTATTACATCAATATCTACAGCAACAAATTGCTTAAGCCCATTATGTGTTACCCTATTCGAATCTAAAGGAAGAGGTCACTTTAGCATGTTTTGGAGAACAAAATTTAGAAAACCGTCCTCACAAGAAATATTTAATGCTCCACTTATTTCTTTATTAACTAAAAATGTTTTTTTCCTGCATCTTAGGTGCTCTGTATTAAAACTGTAATTTTAATCGCAATAATATTATCAGAGATTGATTCTGTAGTTGGCACAAATTCTTCGAATTTTTTTGTTGTTTTGCGTAGATGATATCACCAATATTTGTGAAAAGATTATTATTATTTAAATTTTCTGTATGCAGCTATAACTCTCAATTTCTTGGTAGTTGGTTTTGCTTTATTACCAAGGAATTCTGTAATAGAATATTTTTTATTTGTAGCACAAATTTAATTTTCAGGTTTCATTTATAATGATAAATTTTTATTAGATTTGTATAAAAGTAGTTGGAATTAGAGATGCAAAATTATTATTAAAGGACACAAAATTTAATAGTTTAAGAATTGGCTGAAACATTGTAGTTGTAAGTAATTTTACTTTCTCGCTTATTTTAAAAATGGAGGAAACTAAGTTTTTTCTTGAGGGAATTTAAATGTTAATCCATCTTATGATTTTCTCAAATCGTGTTACGTATTTCTCGATTTTAAACGAGTTATACTATTAAAAGGAGGTACTGATGAAAGTGCACTTAATATCAAAACGAACTATCCTATGTATATAATTAATATGACGTGTAGAAAAGATATTATAACAACTCAGGAAACAATAATTCAATTAGTTGCAACTTTTAATAAAAAGATTCCTGCAGATACTTTAGCATACAGTTAATCATCTTGTGGTGCAGTTCTTCTTGTTGTCTCCGTGCTTGCTAAGAAAATGGGATAAGATGTTCCGCCTTATGCAATACACCTTATTTCTTTTGTTTCAAAAGAAATAAGGTGTATTGCATAAGGCGGAACTTCTCATCCCATTAGCATACAGTGTTGCTGTTGTTGTTGTAGTCATCAGTCCTGAGACTGGTTTGATGCAGCTCTCCATGCTACTCTATCCTGTGCAAGCTTCTTCATCTCCCAGTACCTACTGCAACCTACATCCTTCTGAATCTGCTTAGTGTATTCATCTCTTGGTCTCCCCCTACGATTTTTACCCTCCACGCTGCCCTCCAATACTAAATTGGTGATCCCTTGATGCCTCAGAACATGTCCTACCAACTGATCCCTTCTTCTGGTCAAGTTGTGCCACAAACTTCTCTTCTCCCCAATCCTATTCAATACTTCCTCATTAGTTATGTGATCTACCCATCTAATCTTCAGCATTCTTCTGTAGCACCACATTTCGAAAGCTTCTATTCTCTTCCTGTCCAAACTATTTACGGTCCATGTTTCACTTCCATACATGGCTACACTCCATACAAATACTTTCAGAAATGACTTCCTGACACTTAAATCTATACTCGACGTTAACAAATTTCTCTTCTTCAGAAACGCTTTCCTTGCCATTGCCAGTCTACACTTTATATCCTCTCTACTTCGACCATCATCAGTTATTTTGCACCCCAAATAGCAAAACTCCTTTACTACTTTAAGTGTTTCATTTCCTAATCTAATACCCTTAACATCACCCGACTTAAATCGACTACATTCCATTATCCTCGTTTTGTTTTTGTTGATGTTCATCTTATATCCTCCCTTCAAGACACCATCCATTCCGTTCAACTGCTCTTCCAAGTCCATTGCTGTCTCTGACAGAATTACAATGTCATCGGCGAACCTCAAAGTTTTTATTTCTTCTCTATGGATTTTAATACCTACTCCGAATTTTTCTTTTGTTTCCTTTACTGCTTGCTCAATATACGGATTGAATAACATCGGGGAGAGGCTACAACCCTGTCTTACTCCCTTCCCAACCACTGCTTCCCATTCATTTCCCTCGACTCTTATAACTGCCATCTGGTTTCTGTACAAATTGTAAATAGCCTTTCGCTCCCTGTATTTTACCCCTGCCACCTTTAGAATTTGAAAGAGAGTATTCCAGTCAACATTGTCAAAAGCTTTCTCTAAGTCTACAAATGCTAGAAATGTAGGTTTGCCTTTCCTTAATCTTTCTTCTAAGATAAGTCGTAAGGTCAGTATTGCCTCACGTGTTCCAGTATTTCTACGGAATCCAAACTGATCTTCCCCGAGGTCTGCTTCTACTAGTTTTTCCATTCGTCTGAGAAGAATTCGTGTTAGTATTTTGCAGCTGTGGCTTATTAAACTGATTGTTCGGTAATTTGCACATCTGTCAACCCCTGCTTTCTTTGGGATTGGAATTATTATATTCTTCTTGAAGTCTGAGGGTATTTCGCCTGTTTCATACATCTTGCTCACCAGATGGTAGAGTTTTGTCAGGACTGGCTCTCCCAAGGCCGTCAGTAGTTCCAATGGAATGTTGTCTACTCCGGGGGCCTTGTTTCGACTCAGGTCTTTCAGTGCTCTGTCAAACTCTTCACGCAGTATCGTATCTCCCATTTCATCTTCATCTACATCCTCTTCCATTTCCATAATATTGTCCTCAAGTGCATCACCCTTGTATAGACCCTCTACATACTCCTTCCACCTTTCTGCTTTCCCTTCTTTGCTTAGAACAGGGTTTCCATCTGAGCTCTTGATACAAGTAGTTTTCTTATATCCAAATGTCTCTTTAATTTTCCTGTAGGCAGTATCTATCTTACCTCTAGTGAGATACGCCTCTACATCCTTACATTTGTTCTCTAGCCATCCCTGCTTAGCCATTTTGCACTTCCTGTCGATCTTATTTTTGAGACTTTTGTATTCCTTTTTGCCTGCTTCATTTACTGCATTTTTATGTTTTCTCCTCTCATCAATTAAATTCAATATTTCTTCTGTTACCCAAGGATTTCTACTAGCCCTCGTCTTTTTACCTACTTGATCCTCTGCTGCCTTTACTACTTCATCCCTCAAAGCTACCCATTCTTCTTCTACTGTATTTCTTTCCCCCATTCCTGTCAATTGTTCCCTTATGCTCTCCCTGAAACTCTGTACAACCTCTGGTTCTTTCAGTTTATCCAGGTCCCATCTCCTTAAATTCCCACCTTTTTGCAGTTTCTTCAGTTTTAATCTACAGGTCATAACAATAGATTGTGGTCAGAGTCCACATCTGCCCCTGGAAATGTCTTACAATTTAAAACCTGGTTCTTAAATCTCTGTCTTACCATTATATAATCTATCTGATACCTTTTAGTGTCTCCAGGGTTCTTCCATGTATACAACCTTCTATCATGATCCTTAAACCAAGTGTTAGCTATTATTAAGTTGTGCTCTGTGCAAAATTCTACCAGGCGGCTTCCTCTTTCATTTCTTACACCCAATCCATATTCACCTACTATGTTTCCTTCTCTCCCTTTTCCTACACTTGAATTCCAGTCACCCATGACTATTAAATTTTCGTCTCCCTTCACTATCTGAATAATTTCTTTTATTTCATCATACATTTCTTCAATTTCTTCGTCATCTGCAGAGCTAGTTGGCATATAAACTTGTACTACTGTAGCAGGAGTGGGCTTCGTATCTATCTTGGCCACAATAATGCGTTCACTATGCTGTTTGTAGTAGCTTACCCGCATTCCTATTTTCCTATTCATTATTAAACCTACTCCTGCATTACCCCTATTTGACTTTGTGTTTATAACCCTGTAGTCACCTGACCAGAAGTCTTGTTCCTCCTGCCACCGAACTTCACTAATTCCCACTATATCTAACTTTAACCTATCCATTTCCCTTTTTAAATTTTCTAACCTACCTGCCCGATTAAGGGATCTGACATCCCACGCTCCGATCCGTAGAACACCAGTTTTCTTTCTCCTGATAACGACATCCTCTTGAGTAGTCCCCGCCCGGAGATCCGAATGGGGGACTATTTTACCTCCGGAATATTTTACCCAAGAGGACGCTATCATCATTTAATCATACAGTAAAGCTGCATGCCCTCGGGAAAAATTACGGCCGTAGTTTCCCCTTGCTTTCAGCCGTTCGCAGTACCAGCACAGCAAGGCCGTTTTGGTTATTGTTACAAGGCCAGATCAGTCAATCATCCAGACTGTTGCCCTTGCAACTACTGAAAAGGCTGCTGCCCCTCTTCAGGAACCACACGTTTGTCTGGCCTCTCAACAGATACCCCTCCGTTGTGGTTGTACCTACGGTACGGCTATCTGTATCGCTGAGGCACGCAAGCCTCCCCACAAACGGCAAGGTCCATGGTTCATGGACATCGTTATGTGTGGTAAAAAGAATCTCACTCACGATGTGTCTGGCAGAAATTTAACGAAGAATTTGTAAACTAAAGAACTGGGTGTCTTATTATACCCAGTTTCATTCATTATAGTTTTTCTGAATATCCCTTTTCATTTAGATTACGTTAGGATTTTGAATTTTTCAAATCAGTTAATATTTGACTCAGAAGTCAACGAAAGTCGATGTATTTAACAGACCTGCTCACCGAAAGTATTTCGTAGCTGCTACCTCTAAAGCAGCTTCTGACTGACTGAGGGGGTATTTACTGCTAAGCTAAGCGCCATGGGCAGAGGGTCGTGCCACGCTTTCAAACCACAGTTTCCTGGATGGCTGCAGCAGTTGAGCTCGCACAGGAAATTGTTAACAGGTATTTCATTTTTGTCCTCAAATACCAGTTACATATACAATTTGTGAATGTTATGTCATTGCCCTGTAGGGCACACCTGAATTGCTATAAAATTGGTTTGGGCAGTCAATACTATTGTAATCTGCAATCGTCGTCCACTGCTCGAATCCATCAAGAAGAAGACAAAGATGGCTGCCAGAAGCAGCTGTTCGATTTTGTACCAAACTGCACTGGTAAAGACGCAGCAGAAGAAGATCGGTGTACGACGGTTCCACAGCCAATTGGCAGAACAACAACAACGTTCAGCCAGAAAATCCCAGTGATGTGAAATAAAATAAAGAGAGTAACATCAGAAAAAATCCCGCAGAAAGGTTTTGCCAACATTTTACATCTCTCATTATTTTTAAATTAAATCTATTGCGCAGTCGCAAGCCTAATCCAACTTTAGCTGGCGCTCGAAAGCCCAGTGTTTTCGGGGATCAAAAATTTGTCCTCCTGTAATGACATAGATTTTCTTCGTCATAAAAATTACTGTATTTTAAATTAATTGTACTGCGTTCAATGTACCCAGTAAAAATTGGTATGGAGGAGTAAGTGTGTGTGTTCAGCGCTGTTGGAATGCTCTTATTAGAAGCGTGTGATTCACTTTTCCGTGTGATGCTCTGTACCAAACCAAAAATAATTATTTCGCATTAAAACCACCCCGACTGCACTCGGTGTACCCAATTGCTACTAAGGGGACAATGGGTGGCCATGTAACATTCTGCGGACAGACGAAGCCAATTTCTATCTCCAAGAACATGTCTATACACAGAATTACAGAATGTGGGCAACGGAAAATCTTCATTCACATCAACCGGGACCACTTGACTCTGCAAAGGTGAATGTGTGGTGATGATTGGCTGCTTAGTTCATCGCAGGCCCGTACTTTTGTGAGCTTAGTCCTGGGGGTACTCTTACCTGTACCGCCAGTGGTAAACGCTATGAGAGTGTTTCGCGCACCGACGTCATTCCAACCCTTCAGCAGTGTCGGTGTGTGAGTAGGATCGTTTCTATGCAAGATGCCACTTCTCGGTACATTGCACAGCCAGTGAAGTAGCTGCGGCAGAGGCATTTTGGAAATGCTAGGTTTATTAGCCGTCGTTTCCCTTCATATCGTCCTACGTCCAGATCACCTGATCTTCATCTGTGTGAATTCTGGCTGTGAAGTTCTCTGAAAGATGATGTGTTCAGCACTCCAACGTAGCAGAATTGAAAGCACGTATTGAGCAATGTATTCTGCAAGTCACCCCCGAAACATTCCGATCTATTGTGGAACGTGCTGTTCGTCCATTTCGACTTGCGTCAGAAAACGGTGGACAGCATATTGAACACGTTTTGCACCTGTGGTTCAAGTGGCTCTGAGCACTATGGGACTTAACTGCTGACGTCATCAGTCGCCTAGAACTTAGAACCACTTAAACCTAACCAACCCAAGGACATCACACACATCCATGTCCGAGGCAGGATTCGAACCTGCGACCGTAGCAGTCGCGCGGTTCCAGACTGTAGCGCCTAGAACCGCTCGGCCACTCCGGCCGGCCAAGGAGCACAAATCAATAAACAAAATAAGATTTGCGCCTGTCTCAAGACTATTAGGAACTGATGACATTTTGCTTTTTACGTGATTTTTGGCCTCTGAACAATTAAAAATCCTTTTTCCCCATTCGATGTACTACGACCTTGCCTTGGTGGCTCTTCTTACCTAACTAAGAATGTGACAACTTTTTGTTCTCTGATTTGTGCAGTCATCCACATTGAACAGGAGGGGTGGTGTAATGTGCAATTCAAGTCACAGTCATCGTACTGCGATTTATCTCTCATTTTTAATCGATCCAATTTGCGTTAAGACGCTGACAGTGCCGCCTATTGGTAAAATTTTCTTTTAAATTATTTTTGTTCCATGACGTTTCCCCCTGCGTCAATAATATGCTATTCAAATTTTATGTCATTCTGAAGAGTAGTTCTCTTTATACGGCGATTTGAAACAGAAATCTTAATTACGGTCACCCTGTACTTTGTTCGGACCGTTAAACGTTTTCTGTGATATTACATTTTTACAAAACTAGTGTATTGTTAGTCTTGGAAGACAGGAAACAGTCAAACTTCATCAGACCAACATCCGCAGTTCAAATTTCCAGCCTTGTCAACCAGAGGTGATTGTGGTGTATATCGAGCAGCACTCCATGTCACAACACATTGTGCTGAGCCAGTAGGAAGCCACCCGTTTGGCGTGTGTCATCGCTGGTTGCACAACCCTAACGCCGCACCTTCTCTGCTGCCCTGTTCTGGGTCAGATGCAACAAAGCTCACCACGACTACAGTCTGCAGAGGTGCAGCCCTTGCCAAGCTGTTACTGTGCTCACTTGTCTCGATGGTGTCAGGGTCATGCCCTGCCCCCTATTATACGATGGGGCTCTACGATTCTTCACAGGTTGTGATCGACCTGTCGGATGCTAGTGTTGTGCGTCACTGGAGATCCTACATGGCGTTGGGCGTAACTTTCTTCAGCCCATCAATTCCACATAAATGAGAGCGAGGGTATCCCGACCAATGCGAGCAGCAATATTACGGGACGATAAGCCTCTCTCCCAGAACATCTACATAGCAACTCTGCAACTCACACCTAAGTGCCTGGCAGAGGGTTCATCTAACAACCTCGACAACAATTCTGTGTCATTCCACTCGCATGGAATAAAAAGGAACACGTAAATCATTCCGTGCGAGCACTGATTTCCCTTATTTTATTATGACGAATCATGATGATTGTTGCCCCAAGTGTATAGGTCAGTGTCTCCAAAATATTTTCGTATTCGATGGAGAAAGTTGGTGTTCGAAATTTCATGAGAAGATCCCGCCGCAACATGAAAGGCCTTGTTTTAATTATGTCCACCCTAGATCCTGTATCATGTCCGTGGCATTCTCTCCCCTGTTTCTCGATAAAATAGAACGTTTTGCCCTTATTTGAACTTTCTCGATGTACTCCGTTAACCCTATCTGGTAAGCATCCCACACCGCGCAGCAATACTCCAAAAGACCACGGACAAGCGTAGTGTAGGCAGTCTCTTTAGTAGATCTGTTGCATCTTCTATGGGATCTGCCAATAAAACGCAGTCTTTGATTCGCCTTCCCCACACCATTTTCTGTGTGTTTTTTCCAGTTTAGGTTGTTGGTAATTAAATTATTTTGCAGCCTGTTTTGATCTTATGATTTTGCTGGACGATGAGAACAGCTTTATCTGCAAACAACCTAAGACAGCTGCTCAGATTGCCTCCTAAATCGTTTGTATAGATAAGGAAAATCACAGAGAATATAACACGACCTTCTCGAACGCCACAAATCACTTCTGCTCTACTCGATGATTTTCTTTCAGTTACTATGAACTGTTACGTCTCTGGCAGAATATCACTAACATCTGAGACGATATTCTATACGCAAGCAACTTGATTACAAGCCACTTATGAGGTACAGAGTCCAAAGCTTTCTGGAAATGTAGAAATACGGAGCAATTTGAAATCCTTCGTCGACAGAACTCAACACTTCGCGTGAGTAAAGCGCTAGTTGTGTTTCACAAGAACTTTATTTTGAAAATCATTGTTGGCTTTGTGTCAATAGACCGTTCTCTTCCAGGTAAATCCTGCTGCATATTGACGTTAATGATACGGGCCTGTAGTTTATTGGATTATACTACCTCCTTTCGTGAATATTGTGATCTGTGCAACTTTCCAGTCTTTGGGAACGGATCATTCACCGAGCGAGCCGTTTTATATGATTGTTAAGTATGGAGCTCTTTCATCAGCATACACTGTAAGGAGCCAGACTGGTATACAATATGGACAGGAAGACTTGCTTTTATTAAGTGATTTAAGTTGCTTCACTTCTCCAAGGATATCTGCTTCCGAGTCACTCAAGTTGCCAGCTGTTCTTAACTCGAATTATGGAATTTACTCCGTCGCGTTTGCCGAAGAAATTTCAGAAGGCTCTGTTTGGCAACTTTGGTTTAGTAGCATTGTCATCGACGGTATTGCCATTGCTATCACGCAGAGAAGCGTTGATTGTGTCTTGGCGCTAGCACGCCTTACATATGATCAGCATTTCTTCGGATTTTCTGGCAGGTTTCGAGACAAAATTTCGTCGTGGAAATAATTATAAGCATCTTGCATTGAAATCCGCTTTAAAATTCGAGCTTCTCTAAGGGATCGCTAATCTTATGTTTTTTTGAGTAGGATTATGACTCTAACGCTGTCAGATTCCAGCAGGAGTCTCGGACGTTTCTCTGTCTCACTCGAGGCATAGCACAGCCTTCTGATCAGCAGACAACATTCAGATGCTATGTCTGAATGAGAAACCCGTTTCTCGATGTTTGCTTATGTACAGTATGCAGTTCGTATTACCACCAACACCTACATAGTGTTGTCCCCTGAAATGCTAATCATTTGCATATCTAGCCACCTTGATGGTGCAGTAGTTTCAATGGCAAGCAGTGTAGAGCAGCCTTTGAACACTGATGATGTGAACGTCTTGGAGTGTAGTTCGGACCGGCTGGTAGTTGCACTGCATCGTAGCAGGAAGCCTGTTCTTATACCATATAACCTCAAGTTGTCGGCTTTCCGGGAGTGGAGTGTCTCGAGTGACTCCTCTGCAGCTTGCCAAAGAGGACTGAAAAATGTTAGAATGGAAGGACAATGTCACCCAGAAGCTAATTTTGTATTCAGAGATGTGACAATATGTCTTCATTCTGAGAGACCGCCTCTACTTCTATTAAAACGTCCCAAGAGAGAGATCGTTTGTAACGTACTTCAACTTTTGTCCATCAACGCACATGTACAAATTTTTACAAGATAGTTAGGTGAAACGCAGAGAAACACACAGCATATACTTGAAAAAGGTCTCTCTCCAGACATAGATGGAGGAGTACGGGCGAGTCCGGACTAGCGATACGGGGATCAATCTGGTGATTTCTGTGCGTCGATTCGTATAAACGGCGCTGCTACCTGCCCTGGCTGGTCTTCGCGTGTTCTGACGTTGAGCTCCTACTGATAGCAGATACTTAGGCCTTAAACCAACTGACCGGCCTGGGAAGAGGTCGGTTAGACA